>NC_088403.1:33127707-33320207 GCF_034236695.1 Oncorhynchus nerka
GACTACAGGAGAAGGAGGACCGAGCACGCCCCAATTCTCATCGAAGGTGCTGCAGTGGAGCAGGTTGAGAGCTTCAAGTTCCTTGGTGTCCACCAACAAACTAACATGGTCCAAGCACACAAGACAGTCATGAAGCGGGCACGACAAAAATATTCCCCCTTAGGAGACTGAAACGATTTGGCATGGGTTCTCAGACCCTCAAAAGGTTCTACAGCTGCACCATCGAGAGCATCCTGACTGGTTGCATCACTGCCTAGTATGGAAACTGCTCAGCCTTCGACCACAAGGCACTACACTGCTCAGCCTTCGTCCGCAAGGCACTACAGAGGGTAGAGGAAGGCCCTAAAAATTGTCAAAGACTCCATCCACCCTAGTCATAGATTGTTCTCTCTGCTACCGCACGGCAAGCGGTACTAGAGCGCCAAGTCTAGGTCCAAGAGGCTTCTAAATAGCTTCTATCCCAAGCCATAAGGCTCCTGAAAACCTAATCAAATTTGCATTGCAGACTATTTGCATTGCCCCCCCCCCTCTATTACATCGCTGCTACTCTCTGTTGTTTTCATCTATGCACAATCACTTTAATAACTCTGCCTACATGTACATATTACCTCAACTAACCGGTGCCCCCACATATTGACTCTGTACCAGTACCCTCCTGTATATAGTCTCACTATTGTTATTTTACTCTGCTCTTTAAATACTTGTTACTTTTATTTCTTATTCTTATCTGCATTTTTTAAAACTGCATTGTTGGTGAGGGGCTCGTAAGTAAACATTTCACTGTAAGGTCTACCTGTTGTATTGGGCGCATGTGACTAATACATTTTGATTTGATTTGATATCCAAATTTCAATCAGCTTAACACCCAAATTGAAATCAATTAGCTTATTATCCAAATGTTTATCATCTTAACATGTCCGTTTCACACTCACACAATTTTCGCATCCACATTCACTTAATACTATTCCCAAACACACTCGGTAATCTCCCTTACTACACCATGTGCATCTTCAACAATTCTCTTGTCGTTACTTACTATGCACCATATGTATCTTCATATACACATATAATAACACCACGTGCTATTTAGTAGTGGCTGCAGACCATGTAGACATACGTCAAAAAATGCCTACAGACAGCTGTCAGCTGTTCCATGATGCATTACGCTCTCACTCATAAGACTAGCCTTCTCTCTATAAGACTATTGGTACCTTTATGATGCGTTACTTGTCTTCATTTTATTTTTATTTATTTATTTTATACCGTCTACTATCTTAACTTAAATAACATATTCCGGGCATTCTGCCAGATGGTCCTAAGGAGGGTGTAATGTCACCCTGCATGACTCAACACCTTATGTCGTGTCTTGTGTTTTTTCTCCATCTCTTTACCTATCATACTCTAATTCCACAGATTTAAAAACTTGATCCTCCAAAAACAATGGGAAAGTAATTTTCCTTTGAAAGTTGATGAACTTGTCCTTTGAATGTTTTGGTATCTAGTAAAGAGCTCTTCTCTGTCTACACCCATTCAGCATCATTCACACCCTCTTCAGCTTTAGCCCCAGCCATCTCGTTTCACTCTCGGAGCATTCAGAGCACACACTTGACTCTCTGGCCGGTGATTTGTTTAACCCTGGATAACATGAAAACAGCCTAACCAGCTCTGCTGGCAACAATTTCATTTAGCTTTTTTGCCGACGTTTACTGACACCGGCCATATTCAACACTTTAGCTTAAGACATGTAGCTAGCTAGCTAGGTAAACAATGAAACTAGCTAGGTAAACAACGTGTAAGATCACACACGTCACGTAAAGTTAGCTAGTTAAACAACAATGAACATAGTGCCAAATGTCGTTACTACCCTGCATGAATCTGCTGGGAGCTAACCAACCAGGTTCAATGTTAGCTAGCTAATATTAGGCTCTTACTAGCAAAGTAAACATTTCTGGGATACGAATAATAACTTCATACACATAACGTTAGCTAGGGAGCCGGCCAGCTAACAGTACATTTTAGCTTGAAATTAAACCACTTTCTGTCAAAATTAGAAGCATGTAATATCTGAAAATATAGTTAGCTAACGCTAAAATATCTTACCTGTATATCTCCCTATCACAGATGCCATGCCACGGTTGCCCTTAGTTTGAAGATGTAATCCGGAGACAGGTTTTTTCTCCATCTCTTTACCTATCATACTCTAATTCCACAGATTTAAAAACTTGATCCTTCAGAGAGTGAAGAGCAACACTTGTGCAGCTCCAATCTGAACTCCTCTCTCTGCATGTCCAGCCCAATCATTATCTCAGCCAATCATGGCTAGTGGGAAGGTTGCTGTCCTTTTTGTGTGGCTTAAACAACTATGTTCGTAATTTAACAATTGTATTCGTATTTACAGATGGCATACAAGTTTGTTATTAAGGCACATGAAAGTTCACATGTTCCGGAAGGCATTTCTTCCCCCCAAAAATGTTACATTAAAATAGCTCTCCTGTGAAGTCATGACTTGCGACATACGCCTATTTTCCTGAAACGGGTCACATATCTTTAGAAAGAACAGGCAGGAACCAAGGATTATTTATGACACTAAAACAAGATTAACATTTTCAAGGCTGTCTCTTCACATGATACACATTTCCATCACATTTTTATTTTTTTACCTTTATTTAACTAGGCAAGTCAGTTAAGAACAAATTCTTATTTTCAATGACGGCTGTTTGCTTGGGGTTATTGTTATGCTGCAAAACCCAATTGCGGCCAAGTTTCAGCCTGGCAGAGGCAAACAGACTTTTGACTAAAATGTCCTGGTACTGGGTAAAGTTCATGATGCCGTTAACCCTAACAAGGGCCCTGGGACCAGAGGAAGCAAAATAGCCCCATAACATCATGGATCCATCACTATATTTTACAATATGTATGGGGTTCTTTTCTGCATAATCATCTTTATTTCAAAGCAAAAAACACCACTGGTGTGTGTGGCCAATTACCTCTACTTGTTTCATTCAACAAACGTGAATGCCTGGAGCTTGCTAAACGGCATTGGCACTTGGATTGGAACCGGGCGCTATGGTCAGATGACATGAACAAAGAGCTCTTTGGCTGCGTACAGCAAATCAATTCAAATGAAATGTTATTGGTCACATACACATGTTAAGCAGATGTTATTGCAGGTGTATTGAAATGCTTCCATTTCTAGCTCCAACAGTGCAGTAATACCTAACAATTTACAACAATACACATGAATCTTAAAGTAAAATGGAATTAAGAAATATATAAATATTAGGACAAGCAATGTCGGAGTGGCATAGAACGGAATACAGTATATACAAATTAGATGAGTAACGCAAAAATATGTAAACATTATTAAAGTGACAAGTGTTCCATTATTAAAGTGGCAGCCTCTAAGGTGCAGGATTACATAACCGGGTGGAAGCCGCCTAGAGATAGTTTTTTAACAATCTGATGGCCTAGAAGCTGTTTTTCAGTCTCTCGGTACCAGCTTTGATGCACCTGTACTGACCTCGCCTTCTGGATGATAGTGGGGTGAAAAGGCAGTGGCTCAGGTGGTTGTTGACATTGATGATCTTCTAGGCCTTCCTATGACATCGGGTGCTGTAGGTGTCCTGGAGGACAGGTAGTTTGCCCTCGGTGATGCGTTGGGCAGACCGCATCACCCTCTGGAGAGCCCTGCAGTTGCAGACGGTGCAGTTGCCATACCAGGTGGTGATACAGCTCGACAGGATGCTCTCAAATGTGCATCTGTAAAAGTTTGTGAGGGTTTTAGGTGCCACACCAAATTTCTTCAGCCTCCTGAGGTTGAAGAGGCACTATTGTGCCTTCTTCACAACACTGCCTGTGTGAGTGGACCATTTCAAATCGTCAGTGATGTGTACACCGAGGAACATGACATTTTCTACCTTCTCCACTGCAGTCCAGTCAATGTGGATAGGGGCGTGCTCCCTCTGCTGGGTTTTGCATTGAAAGAAAGATGGGCGTGTGACAAGTACTTCCCAGTGGTCACAGTGAAACTCCACCTGGCAGATAGACCATGAATGACATGGAGAATGTAAAAACATGATCATACACCCGTGGGAAGAAATCAGCGCTCACCAGGTACTATCGAAACAAGGTTCAGAGGTCAATATAGCAAGCCAAAAATATATTAAAATCCTTGTGGATTTCTCACTTGAAAGGGCAATAAAGGGCAATAAATAGGCCATAGTGATGAAGTAATTACAATTTAGCAATTAACACTGTAGTGAAAGATGTGCTGAGGATGTGCAAGTAGAAATACTGGTTTGCAAAAGAGAAGAAAACAAAACAAATATGGGGATGAGGTAGGTAGTTGGTTGGATGGGCTATATAAAGATGGGCTGTGTACAGTTGCAGCGATAGGTAAGCTGCTCTGACAGCTGATGCTTAAAGTTAGTGAGGAAGATATGTCTCCAACTTCAGTGATTTTTGCAATTCGTTCCAGTCATTGGCAGCGGAGAACTGAAAGGAAAGGCGGCCAGAGGAAGTGTTTGCTTTGGAGATGACCAGTGAAATATACCTGCTGGAGCGTGTGCTACAGGTGCGTGTTGCTATGGTGACCAGTGAGCTGAGATAAGGCGGAGCTTTACCTAGCAAATACTTATAGATGACCTGGAGCCAGTGGGTTTGGCGATGAATATGTAGCGAGGACCAGCCATAAGATATGACCAGCCATAACTTATTTACATAAATATTCAGAACCTTTGCTATGAAACTCAAAATTGAGCTCAGGTGCATCCCGATCATCCTTAAGATGTTTGATTGGAGTCCAACTTAATTGGAGTCCATCTGTGGTAAATTCAATTGATTGGACTTGACTTGGAAAGGCACACACCTGTCTATAGAAGCTTCCACAGTTGACAGTGCATTTCAGAGCAAAAACCAAGCCATGAGGTTGAAGGAATTGTCCAAAGAGCTCCGAGACAGGATTGTGTCAAGGCACAGATCTGGGTAAGGGTACCAAAACATTTCTGCAACATTGAAGGTCCCTAAGAACACAGTGGCCTCCATCAATCTTAAATGGAAGAAGTTTAGAACCACTAAGACTCTTCTTAGAGCTGGCCACCAGGCCAAACTGAGTAATCAGGGGAGAAGGGCCTTGGTCACGGAGGTGACAGAGAACCCAATGGTCACTCTGACAGAGCTCTAAAGTTCCTCTGTGGAGATGGGAGAACCTTCCAGAAGGACAACCATCTCTGCAGCACTCCACCAATTAGGCCTTTATGGTAGAGTCGCCAGATGGACGTCACTCCTTAGTAAAAAGGCACATGACAACCTGCTTGGAGTTTGCGAAAAGACACAAAGATTCTCAGACCATGATAAACAAGATTCTCTGGTCTGATGAAACGAAGAATGAACTCTTTGGCCTGAATGCCAAGCATAATGTCTGGAGGAAACTGGCACCATCCCTGCGCCGAAGCATGGTGGTGGCAGCATCATGCTGTCGGGATGTTTTTTTAGCGGCATGGACTGGGAGACTAGTCAGGATCGAGGCAAAGATGATGAGAGCAAAGTACAGAGAGATCCTTGATGAAAACCTGCTCCAGAGCGCTCAGGACCTCAGACTGGGACTTGAACCTGATCGAACATCGCTGGAGAGACCTGAAAATAGCTGTGCAGCAACGCTGGAGAGTATCTGCAGAGAAGAATGTGATAAACTCCAAGCTTTCTAGGGTCATACCCAAAAAGACTCGAGGCTGTAATTGCTGCCAAAGATGCCTCAACAAAGTACTCTGTAAAAGATCTGAATACTTACGTAAATGTGATATTTAAAAATATATATATATATAAATTAGCAAACATTTCTAAAAACCTATTTTTGCTCAGTCATTATGGGGTATTGTGTGTAGATTGATGAGGGGAAAATAAGTATTTAATACATTTTAGAATAAGGCTGTAACCTAACAACATTTTGAGAATTCAAGGGGTCTGAATACTTTCCCTAGGCACTGTATATCAATTGATTTTAGATATTATCCTCCAGCTGATCACAACACCTAGAAAAAAAGTTATCATTCACACCAACATGTCCAGAGTATCAAATAACCTTCTAAAATGGGATCAGCAAGCCCTAGCAAAAGACATTTAGATTGTGTATGTTAGCATTAGATTGTCCCAGTAATGCTTGAAAGTGACACCACACAACAATAATTTAAATGCACCTAATGAGTACGTAGTTTATTAAAAGACTTATCAAAAACACCTAAAGAAAAGTTATTATTCACATCAAAATGTCCAAATCACCATCTGCAGTGCTACCAAGTAGCACTATTTTTTTAATTTATCTTGAATGTACACGTAATTCTCTGAGTGTTACCGATAAGCAGGTTGTGTGTGTCTCTGATTGACAGTACAGTACTGTTTAGATGGATATAATGGCTATTTGCTCTTTGGCAGGACTTGTAATGTTTTGTGTCACACCCTGATATGTTTCACCTGTCTTTGTGACTGTCTCCACCCCCCTCCAGGTGTCGCCCATCTTCCCTATTAACACCTGTGTATTTATACTTGCAGTCTCTGTTTGTCTGTTGCCAGTTCGTTTTGTATTCGAAACCTATCAGCGGTTGTTCACCTGCTCCTGTCTGTTTCTTGCCCCTGTTTTGACCTGCTCCTGGCCCCGAGCCTGTCTGTAGTTTTATACCTTACCCCACCTTACTTAATTATTGACCCCTGCCTGCCTTTGACCTGTCGTTTGCATGCTCCTGTTTTGGAAATAAACTCTTGTTTCTTCGACACTGTCTGCATCTGGGTCATACCTTAAACGTGATAGTTTTGCTTAAATTGTCACCAAAAATGATGGCCATGTACAGCAAGCACGCACTCAATTAATCATTCATCTGTCAGCGTTTTGTATTTTGAATAAGTACGTAGGTTGACAGAGTGTAGCTTTAGAATACTATTTCAAGTGTATATACTGTATACCTGAGTTACCTCTACACTCTTTCAGTCTGAAGGATCAGACGCCATCAAACCACACAGAGCCGATCCAGTCATACTCTAAAACAGGAGCATGCAATCAACAGGTCAAAGGCAGTTTATTAAAAGACATGTCAAACATTTTTTTGCTGAGGTCTTTGCTGATTTCTTTAGATTTTGCAATGATGTCCAGTTTAAAGGTAGGTGTCAAGTTTGCAGAAGACACAACAGTAATGGGCTTGATCACCGGCACTCGGAGTGTGGTGTCAGGAAAACAACCTTTCACTCAACGTCAACAAAACAAAGGAGATGATCGTGGACTTCAGGAAACAGAAGAGGGAGCACCCCCCTATCCACATTGAGGGGTCAGCAGTGAAGAAATGGTCCACCCACACAGACAGTGGACCAAATTACCTGCCCTCCAGGACACCTACAGCACTCGATGTCACAGGAAGGCCAAAAAGCTCATCAAGGACAATAACCTCCCGAGCCACTGCCTGTTCACACCGCTATCATCCAGAAAGCGAGGTCAGTACAGGTGCATCAAAGCTGGGACCGAGAGATTGAAAAACAGCTTTTATCTCAAGGCCATCAGACTGCTAAACAGCCATCACTAACTCAGAGAGGCTGCTGCCCACATTGAGACCCGATCACTGGACACTTTAATAAATAAATATCCCCCGTCCCTTTAAACAATGCCAATCCAAATTATGCCACAATAATGTCTACATATCTTACATTACTCATATCACATATATATACTGTATTGAGACCCAATAACTGGACACTTTAATAAATTGATCACTAGTCACTTTAAATAATGCCACTTTAATAATGTTTACATATCTTACATTACTCATATCACATGTATATCCTGTATTAAAAGGATCTATGTCACGCCCTGACCTTAGTTTTCTAGTTTTCTTTATTATTTTGGTTAGGTCAGGGTGTGACGAGGGTGGTCTATGGGGTTTTGGTATGTCTAGGTATATGTAGGTCTATGGTGGCCTGAATTGGTTCCCAATCAGAGACAGCTGTTTATCGTTGTCTCTGATTGGGGATCCTATTTAGGTTGCCATTTTCCATTTTGGTTTTGTGGGTTATTGTCTATGTGTAGTTGCATGTCAGCACGCGTGTTTATAGTGTCACGGTCGTTTTGTTAGGTTGTTTAAGTGTTCTTCGTTTTAATAAAATAATGTATTCATCTCACGCTGCGCCTTGGTCTCATCGTTATTACAAACGTGACAATCTACTGCACCTTGCCTATACCTCTCGGCCATCGCTCATCCATATATTTATATGTACATATTATCATTCACCTCTTTAGATTTGTGTGTATTAGGTAGTTGTTGGGGAATTGTTAGATTACTTGTTAGATTTGTGTGTATTAGGTAGTTGTTGGGAATTGTTCGATTACTTGTTAGATTTGTGTGTATTAGGTAGTTGTTGGGAATTGTTCGATTACTTGTTAGATTTGTGTGTATAGGTAGTTGTTGGGAATTGTTAGATTATTTGTTAGATTTTACTGCACTGTTGGAACTAGAAGCACAAGCATTTCGCTACACTCACATTAACATCTGCTAATCATGTGTATGTGACCAATAAAACTTCATTTGATTTGATTTAAAGTTTGATTTGAGGGGGAGAGACCAAGAAGTATGGCCGTGGGGGGTTTTATGACCTCACGTCCATTGTAAATCTTAAGGCAGCAGAGAAAATCCCTTTGTCCTCTCACTGTGTAGGAATGGAATGTATGATGGGCCTATGGAGAACCTACCTCAGAACAGTAACATGCAATACATGGACTGATGTTTCGTCAGCCAAAATGGTGGTAATGACGAGAGACGGAATATGAAAATGATGTGTCGTTTTTTGTTATGTTATTCAAAGTTAAATGACAACGTTATAGCGAAAACATTGAAACTTGAAGAGTTTTTACAATATGTACCTGATGTTCACATCCTGTATTTTTTGTGGAAAATGTCCAGATCAAAGAGAATGTTTTGTAAAGATGAAGTGTGAAGTTAGTTGTCTAAATTGGATCTCAGTCAAATCCAGACCTTGCCTCATAACTAGCGACGCCCAGAGAAATTGCCTTAAAGACGGAAACACCCATTTCTGACCAGAGGGTATAAAAGATGTAAGGTGACCACGAGCTACAGCCAAGCTCTGAGGTAGTCGCAAACCCAAAACACAACACGAGATTGAAGAAGACAAAAGGAACCTTTTAACAATCTATGCTACGGATGATTAGCTGTGTCTAAGAGGGTGAACTCAAGCAGACCACCCGGTTACCACTCTCCAAGGAACCGTGTGTCTACACTGCTTTCATTCCTACACTGGAGCCCTGAGCTACACGGCTGACCGTACTCAGAAGACCCCCTTTCAGAACGAGGGTGAGGAATCAGACCACTAAGAGAAAGGACACTGACATCGTGTGGACAATCTGAGAGTTACACCCGGTAACAACAGAAGGGCCGCCATCAGAGGAGAAGGAGGAACTCGGTCCACGAGGAGATACCCAATCAGAGCCCTTCGACACGTAATTACATCATTATATTCTGACCCATAAGAATGGCAGTTCAGGGCAAGATTAGGGATAAACTAAGCATAGTTTACAAATGTATCCAAGTGTGCTTTTCTCTCTTTCTCTCTCTTTTGAAATGCCCATTTTGTGTAACACATGTCATATGGTGTTGGCACGCTAGGGACCTGTTTCATTGTACTAAGTTCTAATCAATAGCCTAGACTGTGTGTTTGTTTATGTGTATCTTATATTATCATTTTAGCTTGTCAGTAAATAAATGATCAACTCAATTGGTGTGGTATGGACTTATTTAGTGGGACTCGGGTTTGTGCAGATTCCCAGATTATGCGACGTTCAGCATGAGACTGTAGAGGAAATTGATTAATTAGCAATTGTTGAAAAATCAATATTCTGATATTATTTGAGTTAATTTGGGAAATAGAAACTCAATAAAACCAAACTTTCCCATGGTGCCGCAGGTTACTGAGTAAATAATAATAATTACCTGATTTACTTAATCACGTAATTATAAACAGTTAATCATTCGATGAACAGCACTCGTCAAATTAATCAATACAATGTCACAACACAGGCAATTGTTCATTTTGGCAATGGTGGAGGGATACAAGCGGAGTGATCAGGTCAGTGATCTGTGATCTGTCCAAGCGGGCCATTATATTTTCCGTATTCACACATTAAAGTCATATTGTCAATGATTTTTTTATGTTTAAGCTCACAACATAAAATGTACAAAGTCATTATACAGTACATACAACTTGCTATCAGTAATATTTTAGTACAATGTTGTGATATTTCAGATATTTAAAATGTTTAAAACAATAATCTATGGAAAATATATGATGGTGATTTAAATTAGGATATTCTCTACTAGTCATTATATGTATGCCAGACACTTTTATCATTAGATTACACGTATTCATCACAATTCCACTCCTGTAATGATGGGTAATTGGTTCAAGTTAGTAAAAAAAATGTCTGTAGTAATAGGCTACTGTAAATACTTACCTGAATATGTACCATTATATATTTCATTAATGGTATTATGGAGATTAAAGATGACTACTGTAAATAACAGTAAATTAATGTCTTGTATATACTGGAGGTTGTGAGTGTAAACGAAATTCAGTACATTTAATTTTTTATTTTACCTTTATTTAACCAGGTAGGCAAGTTGAGAACAAGTTCTCATTTACAATTGCGACCTGGCCAAGATAAAGCAAAGCTGTTCAACACATACAACAACACAGAGTTACACATGGAGTAAAACAAACATACAGTCAATAATACAGTATAAACAAGTATATATACAATGTGAGCAAATGAGGTGAGATAAGGGAGGTAAAGGCAAAAAAAGGCCATGGTGGCGAAGTAAATACAGTATAGCAAGTAAAACACTGGAATGGTAGATTTGCAGTGGAAGAATGTGCAAAGTAGAGATAGAAAAAATGGGGTGCAAAGGAGCAAAATAAGTAAATAAATAAATACAGTAGGGGGAGAGGTAGTTGTTTGGGCTAAATTATAGATGGGCTATGTACAGGTGCAGTAATCTGTAAGCTGCTCTGACAGCTGGTGCTTAAAGCTAGTGAGGGAGATAAGTGTTTCCAGTTTCAGAGATTTTTGTAGTTCATTCCAGTCATTGGCAGCAGAGAACTGGAAGGAGAGGCGGCCAAAGGAAGAATTGGTTTTGGGGGTGACCAGAGAGATTTACCTGCTGGAGCGAGTGCTACAGGTAGGTGCTATGGTGACCAGCGAGCTGAGATAACGGGGGACTACCTAGCAGGGTTTTGTAGATGACATGGAGCCAGTGTGTTTGGCGACGAGTATGAAGCGAGGGCCAGCCAACGAAAGTGTATAGGTCGCAGTGGTGGGTAGTATATGGGGCTTTGGTGACAAAACGGATGGCACTGTGATAGACTGTATCCAATTTATTGAGAAGGGTATTGGAGGCTATTTTGTAAATGACATCGCCTAAGTCGAGGATCGGTAGGATGGTCAGTTTTACAAGGGTATGTTTGGCAGCATGAGTGAAGGATGCTTTTTTGCGAAATAGGAAGCCAATTCTAGATTTAACATTGGATTGGAGATGTTTGATGTGAGTCTGGAAGGAGAGTTTACAGTCTAACCAGACACCTAGGTATTTGTAGTTGTCCACCAGAATGGTGTCGTCTGTGTAGAGGTGGATCAGAGACTCACCAGCAGCAAGAGCGACATCATTGATGTATACAGAGAACAGGGTCGGTCCAAGAATTGAACCCTGAGGCACCCCCATAGAGACTGCCAGAGGCCCGGACAACATGCCCTCCGATTTGACACACTGAACTCTATAAGAGAAGTAGTTGATGAACCAGGCGAGGCAATCATTTGAGAAACCAAGGCTATCGAGTCTGCCGATGAGGACGTGGTGATTGACAGTCAAAAGCCTTGGCCAGATCAAGGAATATGGCTGCACAGTATTGTTTCTTATCGATGGCGGTTAAGATATCGTTTAGGACCTTGAGCATGGCTGAGGTGCACCCATGACAAGCTCTGAAACCAGATTGCATAGCGGAGAAGGTATGATGGGATTCGAAATGGTCGGTAATCTACTTGTTGACTTGACTTTCGAAGACCTTAGAATATGTCTATATATATTACATATGTCTATTGTATCTCTAATGTTACTACAAAAATAACAAAACCTTAAGACACACTACATGACCAAAAGTATGTGAACACTACTCGTCGAATATCTCATTCTAAAATCACGGGTATTATTATGGAGTTGGTCCCCCCCCTTTGCTGCTATAACAGCCTCCACTCTTCAGGGAAGGCTTTCCTCTAGATGTTAGAACAGTGCAGCGGGGACTTCCATTCATCCACAAGAGCAGTAGTGAGGTGGGCACTGATGTTGGACGATCAGACTGACTGGTTGCAATCGGCATTCCAATTAATCCAAAAGTTGTTTGATGGAGTTGAGTTCAGGGCTCTGTGCAGGCCAGTCTAGTTCTTCCACACCGATCTCGACAAACCATTTCTGTATGGACCTCGCCTTGTGCACGAGGGCATTGTCATGCTGAAACAGTAAAAAGGGCCTTCCCCAAATAGTTACCACAAAGTTGAATTGTCTAGAATGTCATTGTATGCTGTAGCATTAAGCTTTGACTTCACTGGAACTAATGGGCTTAGCCCGGACCATGAAAAACAACCCCAGACCATTATTCCTCCTCCACCAAACTTTACAGTTGGCACTATGTATTTGGGCAGGTTCGTGTTCTCATGGCATCCGCCAAACCCAAATTAGTCCGTCGAACTGCCAGATGGTGTAGTGTGATTCATCACTTCAGAGAATGCTTTTCCACTGTTCCAGAGTCCAATGGCGGCGAGCTTTACACCACTCCCACTTATGCTTGGTGATCTTAGGCTTGTGTGCTGCTGCTTGGCCATGCAAACCCATTTCATGAAGTTACAGATGAACAGTTCTTGTGCTGACTTTGCTTCCTTAGGCAGTTTGGAACTCGGTAGGGAGTGTTGCAACAGAGGACAGGCTATTTTTACGTGCTTCAGCACTCGGTAGTCCCTTTCTGTGAGCTTGTGCGGCCTACCACTTTGCGACTGAGCCATTGATGCTCCTAGACGTTTCCACTTCACAATAACAGCACTTTCAGTTGACAAGGTCAACTCTAGCAGGACAGATATTTGACGAACTGACTTGTTGAAAAGGTGGCATCCTATGACACTGCCACGTTGAAAGTCACTGAGTTCTTCGGTAAGGCCTTTCTACTGCCAATGTTTGTCTATGGAGAGGCAAGCTGCTTCTCCTGCTCCACTGTCCAAACACCACCATAACAACACATACACACACACACACAGCAGGCTCACTCACACACTTTTGCAAACACAAACACACATGCGCATGCAGGCAAACACACACACAGCACGGGCATACACACGCACGCACATACACTCACATATGCACTTTTCGGACTTTGGCGAACACACACGTGCACAAACACACACCACATCAGCTATCTGAGACCTGAGACACTGGATCCATGCAATGAATGAGGAAGCGGTGAGCTGTTAGATAAGGGAGGTTTCTGACTGTAGACCTGTGTTTGACATTGAGACCCAGACCACTCAGGGCAGGTTCGATATGCCCCTAGGGCCAAGCCTCATCCAATACTTTATACTGGACTCAATTTCCTGACTGTGATCTCTGAAGCTGAATCAGGGGGATCACGCCCTCACACACAGACAAAAGAGCATGGACACACTCACACACACAAATGCACAGACACACATACTCAGGCGTGAACACACAAAGACAGACGCATGCACAAATGTAAGGTATGCACACACACATCCTGTCCCCCAAACTCTCTCAAGGGGATAGGTAGCCCCAGAGAGAGATACACTCCTCTCTACTCTCAGTTCCCCTCTCTCCTCCTCATCCACCACTGTGGGTGGTTATATCAACAGCTTTCAGGCCTGCAGTCCCAGAGAGCAGAACAGAACTGAGACGGCATGGCACGGCCACCCACAGTTTAAGTCTTTGTACTTTCCTCTAACGTGGCATCACCCCATAATGAGTGGATCTGCCTGGCTGGCCACATTATCCCTCTCAGTTTGCTGTGTTCTTGCATCATCACTCTCAGAGTCAGCCTGCCCTGTGCCTGCCTGGGAGTTCTGCACATACACACACACATACACAAACGTACCCGCATACACATGCAGATGCGGACTCACACAAATGCACATTAATGCACACATGCACGAATGCAGGCACGCACTACACACACACTTTCACAAAAAGCCTCCGGCTTTGCAGCTTTGGCCACTCAGAGATCACTGGCAGAAAATTGACATCTAGCACTTCTCTGAAAAGTCCTATCTCAAAAAACACACTCACACTCTCAAACACACTTGCGGTTGTCTTTTACTTGAGTAAAAGTCTAAAAGTATTGTGTTTTAAATATACTTACAGTTGAAGTCGGACATTTACTTACATTTAGGTTGGAGTCACTAAAACTCGTTTTTCAACCACTCCACAAATTTCTTGTTAACAAACTATAGTTTTGACAAGTCGGTTAGGACATCTACTTTGTGCATGACACAAGTCATTTTTCCAAAAATAGTTTACAGACAGATTATTTCACTTATAATTCACTGTATCACATTTCCAGTGGGTCAGACGTTTACATACACTAAATTGTCTATGCCTTTAAACAGCTTTGAAAATTCCATAAAATGATGTCATGGTTTGGAAGATTCAGGCTAATTGACATCATTTGAGTCAAGTGGAGGTGTACCTGTGGATGTATTTCAAGGCCGACCTTCAAACTCAGTGCCTCTTTGCTTGACATCATGACCTCCACAAGTCTGGTTCATCCTTGGGAGAAATTTTCAAATGCCTGAAGGTACCACGTTCATCTGTACAAACAATAGTACGCAAGTATAAACACCATGGGACCACGCAGCCGTCATACCGCTCAGGAAGGAGAGAGATTCTGTCTCCTAGAGATGAACGTACTTTGGTGCGAAAAGTGCAAATCAATCCCAGAACAACAGCAAAGGACCTTGTGAAGATGCTGGAGGAAACAGGTACAAAAGTAACTATATCCACAGTAAAACGAGTCCTATATCGACATGACCTGAAAGGCCGCTCAGCAAGGAAGAAGACACTGCTCCAAAACCACCATAAAAATGCCAGACTACGGTTTGCAACTGCACATGGGGACAGAAGATTGTACTTTTTGGAGAAATGTGCTCTGGTCTGATGAAACAAAAATAGAACTGTTTAACCATAATGACCATTGTTATGTTTGGAGGGAAAAGGGCGAGGCTTGCAAGCCGAAGAACACCATCCAAACCATGAAGCACGGGGGTGGCAGCATCATGTTGTGGGGGTGATTTTCTGCAGGGGGGACTGGTGCACATCACAAAATAGATGGCATCATGAGAAAGGAAAATTATGTGGATATATTGAAGCTCAAGACACCAGTCAGGAAGTTAAAGCTTGGTTGCAAATGGGTTTCCAAAATGACAATGACCTCAAGCATACTTCCAAAGTTGTGGCAAAATGGCTAAATCCATTTAATCCTGAACTTTTCCCAGACATGAAAACATTCAAATCAAGTCATTAGTAACCCTTTAAAGTAATCAATCATTATTTTTCTAAATTTGGATGGATAAGTAGGTGAAAAAGTGTGTTTTATGGTAGGTCACATTTGTGACCGGTGGTACAATGTTACGTATACTGAAATAACATATTTCTCCTATGCAGTTCTCAAAGTTCTTATAAATCCCAACCCAGTTATTTAACACATTTAAAACTATCACTAGCAGTCCCCAGCTTTGCCTCTAGAATGCCCCGTCACATTCTAGTGTGACTTTTTTACACATCAAAAACCCTTATACAACACGATATGAATACTGAGAGCAAAGATGAAAAAAAACAACCATCAACGTATTTCAACATTGTTACATTATTGTAACATACATTGTAACATTGTTAGTTTAGTGCAACATGTATTGAAACATTAATATTGTAATTTTATTGTAACATTTGAACTTATCCATTGTAACATTGTCATTGTGACATTTTAGTGTAACATTCACTAACAACTGTATAGCAGTCGTGTGATTCATTCCCACTGAACATAAAGGTAACATTGAGGATAGAGGTAGCCTGTAGAATATGCATTCAAGTAGAGGCCTACACTGAACAACGTAAATCAACACTGCTAGCTAGCCAGCTAGCCCCGAATAGCAGCACAGTAGCACAGTAGAAACCATTACACTCAACGGAACGACTTGATTAGTGTAGTGTCAACAACGCAGACACTGCCAGCTAGCCTACATAGTCAACAACGCAGCCTCTGCCAGCTAGCCTACTTCAGCAGTACTGTATCATTTTAATCATTTTAGTCAATAAGATTCTTGCTACGTAAGCTTAACTTTCTGAACACTCGAGACGTGTAGTCCACTTGTTATTCCAATCTCCTTTGCATTAGCGTAGCCTCTTGTGTAGCCTGTCAACTATGTGTCTGTCTATCCCTGTTCTCTCCTCTCTGCACAGACCATACAAACGCTCCACACCGCGTGGCCGCGGCCACCCTAATCTGGTGGTCCCAGCGCGCACGACCCACGTGGAGTTCCAGGTCTCCGGTAGCCTCTGGAACTGCCGATCTGCGGCCAACAAGGCAGAGTTCATCTCAGCCTATGTCTCCCTCCAGTCCCTCGACTTCTTGGCACTGACGGAAACATGGATCACCACAGACAACACTGCTACTCCTACTGCTCTCTCTTCGTCTGCCCACGTGTTCTCGCACACCCCGAGAGCTTCTGGTCAGCGGGGTGGTGGCACCGGGATCCTCATCTCTCCCAAGTGGTCATTCTCTCTTTCTCCCCTTACCCATCTGTCTATCGCCTCCTTTGAATTCCATGCTGTCACAGTTACCAGCCCTTTCAAGCTTAACATCCTTATCATTTATCGCCCTCCAGGTTCCCTCGGAGAGTTCATCAATGAGCTTGATGCCTTGATAAGCTCCTTTCCTGAGGACGGCTCACCTCTCACAGTTCTGGGCGACTTTAACCTCCCCACGTCTACCTTTGACTCATTCCTCTCTGCCTCCTTCTTTCCACTCCTCTCCTCTTTTGACCTCACCCTCTCACCTTCCCCCCTACTCACAAGGCAGGAAATACGCTCGACCTCATCTTTACTAGATGCTGTTCTTCCACTAACCTCATTGCAACTCCCCTCCAAGTCTCCGACCACTACCTTGTATCCTTCTCCCTCTCGCTCTCATCCAACACTTCCCACACTGCCCCTACTCGGATGGTATCGCGCCGTCCCAACCTTCGCTCTCTCTCCCCGCTACTCTCTCCTCTTCCATCCTATCATCTCTTCCCTCTGCTCAAACCTTCTCCAACCTATCTCCTGATTCTGCCTCCTCAACCCTCCTCTCCTCCCTTTCTGCATCCTTTGACTCTCTATGTCCCCTATCCTCCAGGCCGGCTCGGTCCTCCCCTCCCGCTCCGTGGCTCAACGACTCATTGCGAGCTCACAGAACAGGGCTCCGGGCAGCCGAGCGGAAATGGAGGAAAACTCGCCTCCCTGCGGACCTGACATCCTTTCACTCCCTCCTCTCTACATTTTCCTCTTCTCTCTCTGCTGCTAAAGCCACTTTCTACCACTCTAAATTCCAAGCATCTGCCTCTAACCCTAGGAAGCTCTTTGCAACCTTCCCTCCCTCCTGAATCCTCCTCCCCTCCCCCTCCTCCCTCTCTGCAGATGACTTCGTCAACCATTTTGAAAAGAAGGTCGACGACATCCGATCCTCGTTTGCTAAGTCAAACGACACCGCTGGTTCTGCTCACACTGCCCTACCCTATGCTCTGACCTCTTTCTCCCCCTCTCTCCAGATGAAATCTCGCGTCTTGTGACGGCCGGCCGCCCAACAACCTGCCCGCTTGACCCTATCCCCTCCTCTCTTCTCCAGACCATTTCCGGAGACCTTCTCCCTTACCTCACCTCGCTCATCAACTCATCCCTGACCGCTGGCTACGTCCCTTCCGTCTTCAAGAGAGCGAGAGTTGCACCCCTTCTGAAAAAACCTACACTCGATCCCTCCGATGTCAACAACTACAGACCAGTATCCCTTCTTTCTTTTCTCTCCAAAACTCTTGAACGTGCCGTCCTTGGCCAGCTCTCCCGCTATCTCTCTCAGAATGACCTTCTTGATCCAAATCAGTCAGGTTTCAAGACTAGTCATTCAACTGAGACTGCTCTTCTCTGTATCACGGAGGCGCTCCGCACTGCTAAAGCTAACTCTCTCTCCTCTGCTCTCATCCTTCTAGACCTATCGGCTGCCTTCGATACTGTGAACCATCAGATCCTCCTCTCCACCCTCTCCGAGTTGGGCATCTCCGGCGCGGCCCACGCTCGGATTGCGTCCTACCTGACAGGTCGCTCCTACCAGGTGGCGTGGCGAGAATCCGTCTCCACACCACGTGCTCTCACCACTGGTGTCCCCCAGGGCTCTGTTCTAGGCCCTCTCCTATTCTCGCTATACACCAAGTCACTTGGCTCTGTCATAACCTCACATGGTCTCTCCTATCATTGCTATGCAGACGACACACAATTAATCTTCTCCTTTCCCCCTTCTGATGACCAGGTGGCGAATCGCATCTCTGCATGTCTGGCAGACATATCAGTGTGGATGACGGATCACCACCTCAAGCTGAACCTCGGCAAGACGGAGCTGCTCTTCCTCCCGGGAAGGACTGCCCGTTCCATGATCTCGCCATCACGGTTGACAACTCCATTGTGTCCTCCTCCCAGAGCGCTAAGAACCTTGGCGTGATCCTGGACAACACCCTGTCGTTCTCAAATAACATCAAGGCGGTGGCCCGTTCCTGTAGGTTCATGCTCTACAACATCCGCAGAGTACGACCCTGCCTCACACAGGAAGCGGCGCAGGTCCTAATCCAGGCACTTGTCATCTCCCGTCTGGATTACTGCAACTCGCTGTTGGCTGGGCTACCTGCCTGTGCCATTAAACCCCTACAACTCATCCAGAACGCCGCAGCCCGTCTGGTGTTCAACCTTCCCAAGTTCTCTCACGTCACCCCGCTCCTCCGCTCTCTCCACTGGCTTCCAGTTGAAGCTCGCATCCGCTACAAGACCATGGTGCTTGCCTACGGAGCGGTGAGGGGAACGGCACCTCAGTACCTCCAGGCTCTGATCAGGCCCTACACCCAGACAAGGGCACTGCGTTCATCCACCTCTGGCCTGCTCGCCTCCCTACCACTGAGGAAGTACAGTTCCCGCTCAGCCCAGTCAAAACTGTTCGCTGCTCTGGCCCCCCAATGGTGGAACAAACTCCCTCACGACGCCAGGACAGCGGAGTCAATCACCACCTTCCGGAGACACCTGAAACCCCACCTCTTTAAGGAATACCTAGGATAGGATAAAGTAATCCCTCTCACCCCCCTTAAAAGATTTAGATGCACTACTGTTCCACTGGATGTCATAAGGTGAATGCACCAATTTGTAAGTCGCTCTGGATAAGAGCGTCTGCTAAATGACTTAAATGTAAATGTAATGTAATGTAAATGTAAATGTAAATGCAATTATATATTTATAAAAAGTGCCACTGAGTGCCTATATATATAAGTGCTATATATAATATATATCATAGAGGTAGGCTTCAGAACCAAGTGGAAGATTAGTTTGTGCATCACTATTTTTAAATTGTGATCAGTCAGACCTACTGTCAATTGACCTTCTTTTCCAAAAACATTTCAGTCATTCTGATTGACTTTTTCGTCGACTTTTCTTTTCTTCCTAGAGTCCGTTGTACTGCTTCTCCTCACCCTTTATCGACTTTTCTATTTTCATTTTATTGTCTTTTTCAGCCCTTTTTCATTCGGTCTTATCTCCTTTTCTACTGTCCATGGTATATCTTGAAGCACCCAATGTACAGTGGCGCTTTGCATTTCTCACATGCATAGGTAGTACGTTTGTCACAATGACGACTTCTCTGGAACCGGTGCATCGTGTTGATTGGCCAGTGAGAAGCTTTGTCATTTCTTGCCTGATCTTCAACAGTAGCAGCCAGTAAAGATCTCCTTCCATGGCTCAGTGGTTTCGTGCCAAACTTTTGCATATTTGAGCTGTATACTATGTGTTTTGGAATCACATCAGTGGCAGGCCTCTTCAATCATTTGAACCCTCAATCTTTATTTTTGACCACCTGCAGCTTTTCCCTTGGCTCTTCTGGCTGACCCCTATGGCTTGTAGAGGCCCTTGGCTCTTCTGACTGGATCCTCTGGTGGGTAGAGGCCTTTTGGCTCTTCATTATCAACAATGGAGGGGGGTGGGGAAGATTGTGGATGGGGGAGTGAGGGGTAGGTCATCATCACTGATAACGTTGTTCCTGTCATGATCTGTTTGCATAGGTTCAGCATATGCATTCAACAGCTCTCCTTGCAAATGGCCTGTCCATAGTCCATATCTGACCCATCGCTATCACAATCACTCAGGACAGCATCTTTCTCATTTTGAGGGATAACTGCAATGTTGCATGCCTTGTCTGGGCAGTCACCTAGATCCAACATATTCAGAACTTGACTCATTGTCAAACTAAAAGAAAGAACAGAGTAGAAGGTTAGGTAAAACAAGAACTATGTATGTGTATATCTATGTGTATACCTAGATGCACTGTGTTATCCCGCCGGTCACTATTGTTGCCGTCAACGTGTTTACACATTCTATGACCACACTGAACAAAGTTGAGTAATTGCAAATGCATATATCAATACTAGACACCTTAAAGATGATGTGTACCAAAAATCTTTGTCCTAACTTTATTTTAACATACATTACTAACCGTTTGTTTGGGAGCTTTGATGCAGCCACCCACTTCTCATAGTGCAACCAGGAAGTAAAAAGGCTCTGGTCATGTGACAATTTACACTAAACATATGACACTGCACATATTTAATTGAGACCCTTTATTATTTCAATATGTGCTGGAAATGCATTGATACATCATTCAGTAACATTTATAGAGCCTTATAACTGGAAACGTTTTTCTACGGTCACTATTGTGACCGATGGGATTTAATAGGTTAAGGACAACAAGGTCAAGGTATTGGAGTGGCCATCACAAAGCTCTGACCTCAATCCCATATAAATTTTGTGCGCAGAACTGAAAAAGTTTGTGCGAGCAAGGAGGCCTACAAACCTGACTCAGGTACACTGGCTCTGTCAGGCGGAATGGGCCAAAAGTCACCCAACTTCTTGTGGGAAGCTCGTGGAAGGCTACACGAAATGTTTGACCCAAGTTAAACAATTTAAAGGCAATGCTTCCAAATACTAATTGAGTGTATGTAAACTTCTGACCCACTAGGAATGTGATGAAATAAATAAAAGCTGAAATAAATAATTCATTACTATTATTCTGAACTTTCACATTCTTAAAATAAAGTGGTAATCCTAACTGACCTAAAACAGGGAAGTTTTACTAGGATTAAATGTCAGGAATTGTGAAAAACTGAGTGTACATGGTGTAAATAAAGGTGCTATTTGAAATTCAAATGTGTCCCTTGGTTCAGATGAATAGGCCTCTCTCTAGTTATGACCTACTCACACCTCACCTGACCATACACATCTAAACTATACTGTGTAGCTCTCACTCTCTGTCTGTCTTTCTCCCTTTCTCGATTTTCCTCCGTCACTCTCTCATCCCTCTCTATTTAGTCTTAATCAAATAAGTTAGAGGAATAAGACATTTGGTAAGACATCTTGATCTCGCTTGGCCCATTGGAAAACACATACAATACAGTACACCACATTCTTTCATGTGCAGTGCTAGGATATTTTTACAGTTTAAACAAACATCAAGCCTCAGTAAGAGAGAAGGGCATATACAAAGAGTGTGTCTGTGTTATCAGTATACAACATTTCCTATTAGAATATATTACCAGGTTCTCCCTGCAGCTATTCGTGGTTAATAATTTACATGCTTGGATAGAGTAAGGTTTGTTTCACAAGAAGACTAATACACAGAGCCTGCATCCCAATTGGCACCATATTCGCTATAGTGCATTGCTTTTGACCAAAGCCCTATTGGCACTGGTCAAAAGTAGTGCACTAAATAGGGAAAATAATGCCATTTGGGATGCAATAAAAGCCTCTGTGCCCTGCCGACAGCCAAGACCATGAACATGACTCAAACCTACAGTTAAAGTCGGAAGTTTACATACATTTAGGTTGGAGTCATTTAAACTCATTTTTCAACCACCCCACACATTTCCTGTTAACAAACTATAGTTTTGGCAAGTCAGTTAGGAAATCTACTTTGTGCAAGACACAAGTAATTTTTCCAACAATTGTTTACAGACAGATTATTTCACTTATAATTCACTGTATCACAATTGCAGTGTGTCAGACGTTTACATAAACTAAGTTGACTATGCCTTTAAACAGCTTGGATAATTCCATAAAATTATGTTATGGTTTAGAAGCTTCAGATAGGTTGATTGACATCATTTGAGTCAATTGGAAGTGTACCTGTGGATGTATTTCAAGGCCGACCTTCAAACTCAGTGTCTCTTTGCATGACATCATGGGAAATACAAAGGAAACCAGCCAAGACCTCAGGAAAAAAATCGTTAATCGAAGTTAAATGGGTTTCCAAATGACACCAAGCATGCTTCCAAAGTTGTGGCAAAATTGCTTAAGGACAACAAAGTCAAGGTATTGGAGTGATCATCACAAAGCCCTGACCTCAATCCTATAGGCAATTTGTGGGCAGAACTGAAAAAGTGTGTGCGAGAAATGAGGCCTACAAACCTGACTCAGTTACACCAGCTCTGTCAGGAGGAATAAGCCAAAATTCACCCAACTTCTTGTGGGAAGCTTGTGGAAGGATACCCGAAACATTTGAGCCAAGTTAAACAATTTAAAGGTAATGCTACCAATTACTAATTGAGTGTATGTAAACTTCTGACCCACTGGGAATGTGATGAAATAAATAAAAGCTGAAATAAATCATTCATTACTATTATTCTGAACATTCACATTCTTAAAATAAAGTGGTAATCCCAATTGACCTAAAACAGGGAAGTTTTACTAGGATTAAATGTCAGGAATTGTGAAAAACTGAGTGTACATGTATTTGGTGTATGGAAACTTCCGACTTCAACTGTAAAGGTCTGTGTTTTCTGTGTTTTCACAAAGGTCTGTGTCATGTTCAGCTGGTATAGAACTTGAGAAAACATTTTCAACATGACTTATACTCCAAATACTCTTAAGGTTTTGAAGTAGATACTTTAAGTTCAACATCATATTCTTTCTTGGGTATTGCACAAATGAAATGCAAAACAACACCTACATAGCGACCTAACACAATATCAGGACAGGCAGGATCAGGACAGGCAGGACAGAACTGGGAAGACTAAGAAAAACAAGCAGACAGGAACACGCTGGTGGGACTTGACAAGACAAACTGGCAACAGACAAACAGAAAACGCAGGTATAAATACACAGGGGATAATGAGGGGAGATGGGAGACACCTGATGGAGTTGGAAACAAACACAAAGACAGGTGAAACAGATCAGGGTGTAACAAACCTCCTCTGCTTTTCACACCATGTATCCTCAACTGTCTCTGAGGACCAAGAAAAGGCCAACTGTAATACAACACACAGTACACAGCAAACAATATTTACCTTTTTACAATATGGCATGTTCATGATGGCGGACAATAAAGCTCCAAATGAACAATAAAGTGCATCATACGGTATTGTAAGGCCTCTGAATCCAGAGCCACCATTTTAGAAAATCCATTCTATTTTAGATAAACAACAGACGGGATCCCCTATCCTGTAGCATGTACTGTACCCAAACTAATATACTGTACTTTCATTCACCATCACACACGCACGCGCGTGCACACACAGACTCACACGCACGCGCGCGCACACACACACACACACACACAGACACACACACACACACACACACACACACACACACACACACACACACACACACACACACACAGACACACACACACAGACACACACACACACACACAGCTGGGCTGGGCTTGGCTGCGTTCACGGCCCATTGGGCTGACCATCACTACAACAATGACATGTGTTCAGAACAATTGGGGCTATACTAATCGCAATACAAACGCACACAGCTTTGCAGAGGATTCTATCTGGAACCATCCATGTAGGGTTTGTCAAATAACCCCCTGTATATGGTTCTATCTAGAACCTTCTATGAAGGATCTACCAAGAACCACATGATCATTTAAAGGTTTGTCCTAGAATCACTTAGGAAGGGTTCTACCGAGAACCCTTATATCTTTGGAGGGTTCTTCATAGAACCCTCTATGAACAGTTCCACCAGCCTTAATAGTAGTGATGTTACGGTTGATACCAGAGCTCCGAGGCATCTGTGGAAATCGCTAAGCAGACAACTACGAAGCAGTGTGACGATTTGTGTATCACTTTATCAGACGTATTTCATGAAGTCCAAAGCTTCGTTTGATGACGTGATTTATGATGACGTGTTGCAAAATGCGAAATCCCACTGATTTTGTTGTGGTTTCTTCGATTCCCAAGCTGCTTTCAAACATCAACCTCTACTGGACACCGTACTTACAAATATGTAGTTAGGATTTTGTACAAGAATTTCACCCGACTGGTAGTTAAGCAGGTAAAGTAGGGAACTATGGAACAATCGGAGATGGGAGGGTCCCATTGAAGGCACACTTTTGAAATGAGTTTTATGTGAAACCAAAAGAGGAGAACGACTGCCCTTCACATTGAGGATTTCAGGCAATTGTATGGAGCGAGAGAGCTGCCAAAAGGTTGAACGTACGTATCGTTAGGATCCTAAGGAAATCCTTACGTAAATTGTTAGGATTGTAACAAAAGCCAATGCATGAAACATAAACATTAAATTAGATCTGTAAATGTACAAACCCTATGATACGACTATGAATGAACAATCTTTTTTATACATACAAACTTTTGTCAGTAATGTGGTATCTGGAAAGGACATGACCGGAACGTAGCTAGTCGAAGTTAGCTAGTCAATCAAGCAACTCTAGCCCAGGTGTTAGAGTTGCTTTGCTGCTTCCAGATTCATTTCCAAAATAAAAGTCAAGAGTTTGTCTTAGAACTGCATTCAATAACGACGTTATACCAGTAGACGGCGTAGAATAGGCTTGGCCCTTCGGTAAATGACTTGTGTGAGAATGAGGAAGACACAGGGGAGCCTTGTCTAGAGTTGCAAAATATAAATGAAATATGATTTAGGCCTATTCAACTATCTAAATATGTCATTCCGTTGTGTGTTATTTAATGGCCATATAATTGCGTAACTTTTTACAGTTTTTGTGAGCACGGACTGTAGGCCTTATATGAGGCACTTTGACTGTGGTATTAGTGAATTCCACTCTGTCTGTCGGCTTGTCATAGCAATTTGTGTTGCACAACCCCATCACGCAGAGGCTATATCCATATCAACAAATGAGACAAAACAAAATATTGATTAAGTCTTGGCTATAACCTGTCCTTAGCGAAATAGCCACGGGTTCCCAAATGGTTAAGACGATCTGTAGCCTATTCTTATTGCCAGATCTGTTTTCTCAGCCACTGCACGTGCCTCTTCAACTATTTTTCTTACATGTTATTTAGAGGCCTGTCAGCAAGGGTATCTTTTTAAGGGGAGCCCTATAATACAAACTGTTATGAAACACAAATAGGGTTCAAAAATTATTCCGCAAGACACCAGTACACAAAACTATAGCCTGAATTGCAATTCCTACAAGTTGAAGACCTATTTGTTATTTGGATAGACCTAAATTAAACATTAAATGGTGATAGGCTAAAGAACATTGGAGAATTTTGATCATTTCAATAAACAAATGGACAAGACTGTTCTATTCTCTTTGATTTAGTTCCTTTTGCAACTCAGACAAATGATTGAATGGATTACATACTGACTGACTGAACTGTATGATCGATTAATTAAATGCTCAAATACATTTTTTAGGTGGGGCAGAGCAGCTGAACCCAAGTGCAGACGAGACGAGGAGACAGGGGGGGAGATGGTATGCAGGCCAGGGGAATCTCAGGCGGGTAGCAGGGAACCAAGAACTGAGGCTGGGGCTGGGGCAAGGGGAGTATGAGCAGGGTAAGCAGGTCCAGAGCGGAATCCAAGGAAGCAGTAGAGAGGGGGTCCAGGGCAGGGAAGCAGGCCTGAGGCTGGGGCTGGGGCAAGGGGAGTATGGGCAGGGTAAGCAGGTCCAGAGCGGAATCCAAGGAAGCAGTAGAGAGGGGGTCCAGGGCAGGGAAGCAGGACTGAGGCTGGGGCTGGGGCAAGGGGAGTATGAGCAGGGTAAGCAGGTCCAGAGCGGAATCCAAGGAAGCAGTAGAGAGGGGGTCCAGGGCAGGAAGCAGGACTGAGGCTGGGGCTGGGGCAAGGGGAGTATGAGCAGGGTAAGCAGGTCCAGAGCGGAATACAAGGAAGCAGTAGAGAGGGGGTCCAGGGCAGGGAAGCAGGACTGAGGCTGGGGCTGGGGCAAGGGGAGTATGGGCAGGGTAAGCAGGTCCAGAGCGGAATCCAAGGAAGCAGTAGAGAGGGGGTCCAGGGCAGGGAAGCAGGACTGAGGCTGGGGCTGGGGCAAGGGGAGTATGGGCAGGGTAAGCAGGTCCAGAGCGGAATCCAAGGAAGCAGTAGAGAGGGGGTCCAGGGCAGGGAAGCAGGACTGACGAGACGAGGGACTGGAGACAGGAACCAGAGTCAGAGCAGACGGAACTGTGGCAGAGAGAAAAGCAGCGTCAGGCTAGGGAAAAACTGGCGGAACACGATAACAAGATCGAAGCAGGAACAAACGGCTTGAAATGCAGACTGACTGAGCAGATGCTACGATCTGGCAACGTGGAAGTGGCAGGCCTGAGTGTTTGTAGAGGTCTTGATTATGGAACAGGTTGCAGGGGATCTGCACTGCCTCCAGCGCACCTGTCGCCACTCACACAATCACAAAACTCTGAAAGCTATTATTGTACTTCAGAATTGCAACACAAAATGTGTTCAAGCCAAAAATGTTAGTCCGTAATCACAACATGGTGTTTGTATGTTCAGAGATGACATTTCATAATCACGTTTCATGTTTCACGCATGGCTTTTCCGATGATCCTAACGATAGGTACGTTCAACCTTATGGCAGGTAACTCCAGAAAAGAGGATCCCCCATTTTAGTCAATGGGAGTATGGTAATCTTTGTGGTCAATGTTCATGGTTATAATCTTTTTTTGAACACCGTCATGTACGAATACTTGCTACTATTTCACCCGATGTATGTCATTGAACCAATTCATTTTAAATCGCACACAGATGAAGTTGGGGATCATTTAGGTGCTAGTTTTGACATCACAATCCTGTGTAGAGAAGAAGAGAGAGAAAATGATATGGTCATTACACTGTTTCAGTCTCCTCCTTCCCTACGGGCTGATTTAAAAACTATCAAAGTTATATTTTTATGATCGCACTACTTTCCAGTGTTTGTTCTTTGGATAGGGGATACAGTTTTGATAGCAAGGGCAGACATGGCTTGTTAAGGATTTAACTGCACTCACTATTCCAAAGAGGATCATGATCATAGCCTGTCATCTAATTAAATGATGATCATATTTCCGTGTTATCTAGGGCTAGGCTTATGCTAGAAGATGGTTAGCTAACAGATAGCATCTAATGCTAGCTATAGCATGAATGTTCAAATTGGATGTTCAATAATGAGTGACATGAGGAGCATTGTACAATACGTTTGCTAGTTGCATGTATGTTCATGAGTCATGAATAGAGTAAATTGTTCTTTTAAAACATTGTATTTTCCTCCCTTTTTCTCCCCATGAGTCATTCGTCCTCCAAAACATGATTCGCCAAACCCAAGCTTCAGCATAACCCGGAAGCCAGCCGCACCAATGTGTCGGGAGAAAACACCGTTTAACAGACGACCGGGGTCAGCCTGCAGGCGCCCGGCTCGCCACAAGGAGTCATTAGAGCGTGATGAGCCAGGAAAAGCCTCCCCGGCCAAACCCTCCCCTAACCCGGGCAATGCTGGGCCAATTGTGTGCCACCCTATGGGACTCCCGATCACGGCCGATTGTGATACGCCTCTAGCCACTTGGGAGGCCCCATGAATACAGGTTTGTCACAGAGGTCTGTCATTAGTTAGATAGTGCAAACTAGCTAATATCAACTCTGACATGCATGTGCCTGTTGTGGCCGATGTGGCGGCAGCATATATAGAGCAGGTGGCAGGCAAGGCTAACATTAGGCCAAATTAAATTGATCTTGTCTGTTTGATTTTGGCAGGTTAATGTACTGTTTTTATTTCAATTTGGCTCACGACTCGCACCATAGCCTCGTGCACTAATGTGTAGCAATATATGGAATCTGGAAACTACCAGCAGATAGCCGGACTGCACACCATGTGATGGAATATTGGTCGCAGCCTGCAACGTCATTTCCTAGAGTGGCTCAAATGTTTTTAAAAACTCCTCCATGAAGCACGATGGCGACACACATAAACGCCACTTTCTGATCTTCAAATGCGCCACTGATTATGTAGCACTATATTGGATCACTCCGATATGGTATCCTTCCAGAAACTGTTTTTCAGTCTCTCGGTCCCAGCTTTGATGCGCCTGTACTGACCTTACCTTCTGGATGATAGCAGGATGAACAGGCAGTGGCTCGGGTGGATGTTGTCCTTGATAATCCTTTTAGCCTTCCTGTGACAATGGGTGCTGTAGGTGTCCTGGAGGGCAGGTAGTTTGCCCCCAGTGATGCGTTGGGCAGACCGCACCACCCTCTGGAGAGCCCTGCGGTTATGGGAGGTGCAGTTGCCGTACCAGTGTCACGCCTTGGTCTTAGTATTTTGTGTTTTCTTTAGTTATTTGGTCAGGCCAGGGTGTGACATGGGTTTATTGTGTTGTCATATTGGGGTTTTAGTAGGCATTGGGATTGTGGCTGAGTAGGGGTGTCTAGCATAGGCTTGGCTGCCTGAGGCGGTTCTCAATCAGAGTCAGGTGATTCTCGTTGTCTCTGATTGGGAACCATATTTAGGTAGCCTGGGTTTCACTGTGTGTTTGTGGGTGATTGTTCCTGTCTTTGTGTTAGTTAGCACCAGACAGGCTGTATAGGTTTTCACAGTCCGTTTGTTGTTTTGTATATTTATTTAGTTATTTCATGTATCGTTCTCTTTCATTAAAGAACATGAGTAACCACCACGCCGCATTTTGGTCTGACTCTCTTTCAACAGACGAACGCCGTTACAGAATCACCCACCACACCAGGACCGAGTGGCGTGGTAACAGGCAACAGCGACAGAAGAAGCAGCGAAAGTCAGCCCCAAAAATGTATTGGGGGTGGCTCAGGGAGAGTGTGGCAGAGTCAGGAGTCAGACCTGAGCCAACTCTCCCTGTTTATCGTGAGGAGCCAAGGAGGAGACCAGAACCAGAGTCGGTGTTAGAGGTGAGCGAAGCAGAGACTGTGAAGGAGTTAATGGGGAAAGTGGAGGAGAGAGTAATGAGGGAGTTGCTAGTTTGGTGCTTTAGATACGATATTCGTCCAACGGAGCATGTCGGGGATTTGATGGCACCTGGGTCAGCGCTCCATACTCGTCCTGAGGTGCGTGTTAGTCGGCTGGTGAAAATTGTGCCAGCCTCACGCACTAGGCCTCCTGTGTACCTACCTAGCCTTGCACGTCCTGTGCCAGTCCTGCTCTCAGGCTCTCCAGTACACCTTCACGGTCCGGTCCATCATGTGCCACCTTCACACACCAGTCCTCCGGTGGCAGCTCCCCGCACCAGGCTTCCTGTGCGTATCCTCGGTTCAGTACCACCAGTTCCAGCACCACGCACCAGGCCTTCAGTGCGCCTCGCCTGTTCAGCGCTGCCAGATCCTTCCTCCTCTACAGCGCTGCCGGAGCCTCCTGCCTGTTCAGCGCAGCCAGCGCTTTCCTCCTCTCCTGCGCTGCCGGAGCCTCCCGCCTGTTCAGCGCAGCCAGAGCCTTCCTCCTCTACAGCGCTGCCGGAGCCTCCCGCCTGTTCAGCGCAGCCAGAGCCTGTCTCCTCTCCTGCGCTGCCGGAACCTCCTGCCTGTTCAGTGCAGCCAGAGCTGTCAGCCTGCATGGAGCAGCCAGAGCTGTCAGCCTGCATGGAGCAGCCAGAGCTGTCAGTTTGCATGGAGCAGCCAGAGCTGCCAGTCTGCATAGAGCTGCCAGTCTGCATAGAGCTGCCAGTCTGCATGGAGCAGCCAGAGCTGCCAGTCTGCATAGAGCTGCCAGTCTGCATGGAGTTGCCAGTCTGCATGGAGCTGCCAGTCTGCATAGAGCAGCCAGAGCTGCCAGTCTGCATGGAGCAGCCAGAGCAGCTAGATCCGCCAGTCAGCCAGACTCTTCCAGATCTGCCAGTCAGCCAGACACTTCCAGATCTGCCAGTAAACCAGAATCTTCCAGATCTGCCAGTCAACCAGACTCTTCCAGATCTGCCAGTCAACCAGACTCTTCCAGATCCGCCAGCCAGCCAGGATCTGCCGGAGCCAACTACCTGCCTGAGCTTCCTCTCAGTGCTGAGCTTCCTCTCAGTGCTGAGCTTCCTCTCAGTGCTGAGCTTCCTCTCAGTGCTGAGCTTCCTCTCAGTGCTGGGCTTCCCCTTAGAGTTGAGCTGCCCCTCAGTCCCGAGCTGCCCCTCAGTCCCGAGCTGCCCCTCAGTCCCGAGCTGCCCCTCAGTCCCGAGCTGCCCTCAGTCCCGAGCTGCCCCTCAGTCCCGAGCTTCCCCTCAGTCCCGAGCTTCCCTCAGTCCCGAGCTGTCCCTCAGTCCCGAGCTGCCCCTCAGTCCAGTGGGGTTCTGGGTGAGGACTACTAGGACATGGTCGGCGGCGAGAGTGGATTATCCTAGGACGCGAGGGGGAGGAACTATGACATTTATGGAGTGGGGTCCACGTCCCGAGCCGCCACCATGGACAGACGCCCACCCGGACCCTCCCTATGGTTTTGAGGTGCGTCCGGGAGTCCGCACCTTAGGGGGGGGATCTGTCACGCCTTGGTCTTAGTATTTTGTGTTTTCTTTAGTTATTTGGTCAGGCCAGGGTGTGACATGGGTTTATTGTGTTGTCGTATTGGGGTTTTAGTAGGCATTGGGATTGTGGCTGAGTAGGGGTGTCTAGCATAAGCTTGGCTGCCTGAGGCGGTTCTCAATCAGAGTCAGGTGATTCTCATTCTCTCTGATTGGGAACCATAGGTTGTATAGGTTTTCACGTTCCGTTTGTTGTTTTGTATATTTATTTAGTTATTTCATGTATCGTTCTCTTTCATTAAAGAACATGAGTATCCACCACGCCGCATTTTGGTCCGATTCTCTCTCAACAGACGAACGCCGTTACAACCAGGCTGTGATACAGACCTACAGGATGCTCTCAATTGTGCATCTGAAAAAGTTTGAGGGATTTAGGTGTCAAACCAAACTTCTTCAACCTCCTGAGGTTGAAGAGGCACCTTCTTCACAAAACTGTCTGTGTGGTGGACCATTTCAGTTTGTCAGTGATGTGATTGTCAGTGATGTAAGCCAAAGAACTTGAAGCTTTCCACCTTCTCCACTGTGATCCACCTTCCACCTCGGAGCAAGCATTCCGAGCAAGAATTTCAGATTAGTCCTGTGTACAAGGTAGTGCTGCGACAGACCCCCTTAGATAGTTCCCGCCACACTAATTCCACCTCTTAATTTTCTCGGCTCATTCCAGAGAGGATTCGCTTGGTAAGAGCTCTATGTTAGAGTGTATATGCACAGAAGTAGACCTGCAGCTATTCAATAGCATGGAGCAGCTAGCTAGCGTCTCCATTAGGGTGCTCTGCTGTCCCCCCACTCGTTTTGGTTTATGCCATCTCGTTTGGGTTTCATCTTGATTTTAATACTTGTGACAGTGTACCAACCTGGGCGATACTCGGGTTTGGTCCACCAGTATTGTGATCGCTGAGTGTTTGTCTTAGTTGTCCGTGTGACTTGTCTGTCCCCTGGAACCCTCTCGGTTATAGCCTTTAGGTTCGGGGACCGGTCCTACCCCGCAAGATCGGGAGACTGTGTATGATTTGCTCTGGCGGGGTTGCCATATGTGACTCGTTTCAGGAAAATAGGCGTATGTCGAGCATCACTACTTCACAGGAGTGCCATTTGAACATAAACTTTTCTTTTTTTTTTACCAGAAATGCCTTCTGGAACATGTGAACTTTCATGTGCCTTAATAACAAACTTGTATGCCATCTGTAAATATGAATACAATTGTTAAATTACAAGCCTAGTTGGTTTAGCCACGGAAAAAGTCAGCAACCTTCCCTCTAGCCAGATAATGAGTGGGCTGGACATGCCGAGAGATGAGTTCGGATTGGTCTGCCATGTAGCACGCTTCTATCTATAATTTGAGCTGGTCAGTATGAGTAGGTAATCCTTTCTAACGCGTTTAAAAAAAAAGATATCACAGAATAGAACTGCATAAGTCTTACCCTCCACCAAGTTTTGAAATCAGTGGAATTAGAGTATGACAGTTAAGGAGATGGAGCAAATTCTGGCATTTGATTGCAAATATGCAGACAGAGACGAAATGAGAGAACACGCTGTTGTGTAAAACATCTGTCTCGGGATTGCATTTTCAAACTAAGGGCAAACATGGCATCCGTTACAGAGAGGGAGAAGCGTCCATCCATGTATACAGGTAAGAGAGTCTAGCTAGCTAGATTTTCAGATATTACATGTTTCTAATTCTGTCAGATGTTTTCATTTCAGGTTAAAGTATACTGTTAGCTGGCTGGCTAGCTATCTAACGGTATGTGTAATATCTGTGTAGTAATATTATTCGTATTTCAGAGCCATTTGCATTGCTAGTTATAGCCTAATGTTAGCTAGCTAACATTGAACCTGGTCGGTTAGCTACTTGTAGATTCATGCAGGGTAGTAACGTTATGAGTTGAGATTATGGTTCATTTTTTAGTTCCCTAGCTACGTGTCTAAACAAAAAGACTCCACTATGTAATTAACTATTTCAAAAGAATGTTTATGCTGTCATTGCGACAACTGTCGTTTGAGTGTGAAAGAGTGCAGAATAACTGACAAATTTCCAAATGGTCAACACCAGTTGAATATGTTCGGTGTCAGTAAACGTTGGCAAAAAAGCGTAATTAAATTGTTGCTAGCAGCACAGTTGCAGTCACCAATGCTCTGGATAATATAAAAAACTGCCTAACCAGTTCTGCTAGGGCGAGTAAAATGGTCAGAGTGTTCTCTCATTTGTGTCTGGAAGTAGCTAGCAAGCTAGCCAACGTTAGCCAGTTAGCTTGGGAGCTTGACTGATGTTGTTAGATCGCTCGGATCAAGCCTACCTTTCCGAGAGCGAAACATTCTGAATTTACGAAAGGCCAAATCTGACAACGCTCTGAGTTTACGAATGCCCAGAGCACACTCTGCCACTCCAGATTAAATTTCAGAACACACCCGTACTATAAACCAGCCTTTAGTCTTGAAATCTTTGGTTCTTTAGTACATAGCCTCACATGTGAATCCTTAAAGAGATGGGTGGGCCTAAAGCTTAAGGGGGTGTGAACGATGCTGAATGGGTGCAGTCAAAGAAGAACTCTCCATTAGGTACCAAAACATTCAAGGGCCTTTTTGTCTAAAGGGAGGTTGCAAGTTTATCAACTTTCAAAGCAGAATTACTTTCCCATTGTTCCTCAACTGTAGTGTATGATATAATGTTTTCTAGCTGAGTCTACTTGTATCCAATGTAAAAAAAAAACACAATTTCAAGTTTTGCTACATAAGACTGAATCGAGCCGTTCATCACATATTATTTTGTTATACTGCTGGGTGTACTACCCATCTCTTCTTTACACAGAGAGAAACTACCATTTCAAGTATAACTTTTTGCCTTAAGAAATGCAAGGTGTCCCTGCCAATAGGCAGCAGACTGCATCTAAGAAGGGTGGCACTCTGCAGTGACCCTTAGGTGCTTACCGCTGGTATTGGCAGCTTCTCACAGGCCCAAAGGCCAAAATGATGGAGGAAATTGAAATCAACATGGGCACTGAATACAGTGATGGACCGCTACGTACTCCAACTCTGATGCTGGCCACCGCTATAGTTTTGGCGCCTCAAATGTCTAAGAGTCTTTTAGTGTTGACACCCTGGTTGACTGAATGTTTCCGAATGAGTTTAGATGGAGTGTCAACCTACATCCAAACCCCTCATTCTGGCCAAGGGTTCTGTCTGACAGACACGTTAACTGGCCATTATAGTTGTCCACACACGCCTCTCTTGCTGTTGCGGGTGAACTAGGGGCTTCCCCCAGTGTGTTGTGCCCGGCTAGGGCAATGGACACTTTTCACAACCGCAGGCAATACGAAAGTTTATCAGTTTTTTGTTAACTCTGGTGAGAGAGTTTTTGGCCAGGGCCTGTCTGCGGGTCTCTCACATTGCATGGTGGACAATGTTACTACAGCATTTCAGCTGGCCAACCAGCCTTTTCATTTTGTTGTGGTGGCACATTCTACTGGAGGAGTAACTGCCTTACTTGATGATTGGGTAGTCTGCCCCATCCAGGGAACAGGCCACAACAGACACGAGGACCCTCTTGAACCACATTCGAGTTATGGGCCTCACACTAAATGAGGTGAAGAGTCATCTGAACCCCTCACAGAAGGTGATCCACCTTATGACGTCCATTGACTCGACTCTCATGAGGGCACGTCTCCCTCAGGTGAAAGTAACAAAATCCTGTCCTACCTCAAACGTTTCGGATGAGCCATGCCGGTGTTAGAGTGCCAACAGTCACTCGACCGACTGACGGTGGCGTCACTCCAACGATGGTTCAACTCCCACGGCACCCAAAACAATCACAGACCACGTCAATTGTTGGTGATGAGTGCATGAGGACCCTATCAAAGTGGCTATTCTGCTCCTTCCTGTTAAACGGGGTGAGCTTAATCAGAGTCCACTGCAGAGATTTTAGGGCTCCCAAGTGGCGCGGTGGTCTAAGGCAGTGCCTCTCAGTGCAGGAGACGTCATTACAGTCCCTGGTTCGTATTCAGGCTATATCAGAACCGGCCGTAATTGGGAGTCCCATAGTTTGACACAAAATTGGCTCAGCGTTGTCCAGGTGTGGCTGGGTTAGGACGTCATTGTAAATAAGAATTTGTTCTTAACTGACTTGCCTAGTTAAATAAAGGTTAAATGAAAAAACGTAATAAAAAGAGAGCTGGTGTGCAGTGAAGTCTCTCTAACGGGTTGGGGTACCATGTTCCGAGGGTCAACTTGATTGGCCACCAGATGCTCTTGATAGCTACATGTTGGCTGAGACCACCATGGTTCAGCCTTCTGTTGTCTCTCCTCTTGGGAACCCCATGGCAGCTGCCCCTGAGTCCCGACCTTCTCTTCAGGCTACGGGACACTGTGGCATCCGGCCACGCACCGCCTCCAGCTTCAGGCTTGGCCTCTGAGAGGCATCAGTGGACCCATCTCGGCCTTCAGGACAATATGGTGAACACGTTGCGGAGCGCCATGGTTTCTTCCTCCAATGCGTCATATCAAATGTGGTGGGGCATAATTTGTACCTGGTTTGAGAGCTATATGAGAAAACGGTTTGACGGTTTTCACAGTCACTGCTTGATGCAGGCCGAGCGGCATCCACGTTAAGAGTGTATTTAGAAGCTATCTTGGCCTGCCATGAGGCCAAGAGGGACCAATGGCTGGCTAGCTATTGCTCTCCAAATTATGAAGGGAGTTCGAGGTCTGTGTCCAGCAATGGCCCGCTCGGTGCCAAACTGGAATGTTGACGTGGTGCTGTCAGCACTTGCTAAGCCGTCCTTAGAGTTGATGCCTTTGAAGCACCTATTCATGAAGGTGGTATTGCTGTCGGCTATTACCTCCACTAAGAGGGTGAGTAAACTTCATGCCTTTTCAGTGAGCACCCTCCATCTTAACCTCTCATTGTTGCCGTAATGTCCTGCTCTGACAGACGAGAGATGCGGCCCACCTGGTCACATTTTACCCAGCGGCTGCAGGTGAGATGGGTGTTTTTTTCCCCAAGTGTGCTCTGCCCGGGTCAGGGCCTTGGACACTTACATTACCCACAGGCAATACGACAGTCTGATCAGCTATTCGCTTGTTATGGTGAGAGAGTTCTGGGCCAGAGCCTATTGATACAAAGACTCTCACATTGTACTGTGGACACTTACTACAGCATATCAGCTGGCTAGCCGGCCTCTGCCGTCTGCTGTAGTGGCATATTCTACTAGAGGGGTAGCTACATCTGTCTGGCCCTTACCTAGATCATCGATTAATCTGGTATTGTGATACCATATTGGAGTGATCCAATATAGTGCTAAATAGCGATGGTTACGTATGTAACCACGGTTACGTGAGCTGCTGGATCACTCCACTCCTCTTTGTCGGTGATCTATGGCGCCTCGAAAAGGACACGAGGTGGAAGAGGTGCGGCGGCAGCTATTTAAGGGGGTCAGCCACAGCACTCCCTGGTACACGGGACTAATATGAAATTATTACTGGGAATGTATCCATATTGGTATGATCCAATAGCTCACATAACCGTGGTTACATACGTAACCTTCGGACTTCACACACGTTTTGCACTATTGTTCAAATATTTTGTTTTTTTAGTATAGTATATGCTTCTGTCTTAAGCATCCTAAATAATGCTACAGATTCCGTTTTTGAAAAATAGTAAACTAGTAAAGGCAAAAAAAAGAAGCATGATGCGTAATGGGTATTCAAACTAATTACAGGTTACTAAGGCCAACTACTTACTTCTGCGCCACGGAGTTTTGAGGAAAACAGACATTTGTTTTTTATATCTAATAATCACATGCTGCTATTTATTGCTGACCACTAGATGTCACTAATGTGCATTGTGAACAGATAATAAAGCTCGAGTAATTAACAGTTTTTCGGCACAATTCGATGAAACGTCGAAGACTACGGTACGCCTCAGAGGTACGCCTCAGTTTCCCATTACTACTTATTGGCCTTTAAAATATTATTATTTATGACACTACATTACATGTATCATAAGGGCTTTTTTGAGGGCCTGGTTATACCCTAACACGGTGGTGTTAGGAATCTCATGGTTTACAGGCCACATCAGGCCTGCAAGTCACATTACGCTGGCTTGTAAAGTGATGTGTAATTTCTATCGGAATCCAGACAGCGTTAAGATATCCAACAAGTCATAAATTATTGTATTTATATAAATTGGCTGCACTGGGCCTTTAATAGTCACTTACTGTAGTCATTTTGTTTATTTAACCTCTTGAGATGGGAAAACATGGATTTTATGAAGTTGAACATTAAATTATTATTTTTTTTAAATTATGTTACACTTCTCAAAAGACACTGAAATGGTGGAATCATTCTACATGTTTCGATCGACATGTTGTATTTAGGCATTGCCAATGTTTTTTTTTTTTATGTGTCCTTATTCAGACTAACTAATCTTCCAATCTTCTAATTGTTTAAGCTCGTGGTGAGTGATATACTGTACAATATAACTTGCCATTATTAATGTAATTTGTCATCCACAATCTTCATTTCAATCTTCATGTGTGTGATACTCCAGATATTTGACATGGTTTCAAACAATATGATGGAATTCCTTTTAATTATAGTATTTTATAGTCATCGCTATTTTATATTCCACTCCACTGTAACTATGGGTTGTTCACATAAAGTGAGTTAAGCCTTCTTTCTCCTCTAAAACAGTAAATACCTTCCTAAATCTGTATCTATACATTTCATTAACATTATCAAGCATGTTAAAGATGACTACGGAACCCCATAACACAAAAGGAATTTATTTTATTTAATGGATGTTGTGAGTATAATGGAAGTACTGAGTTTGTTTTTACCTCTGTAGGCTACTTGATGTCTATTGTTTCTCTTCACTCCATTTCTGTTCTAACTTGACAAAAATAAACATAACATGAGAAAGTGCTTATGTAGTCTTCCTTTTAACACACACAAACAAGATGTCCATACGGTTGTATCCGATTGTGCAGACAAATTCTGTGTTCTGTCACATAAGTATCCGCTGAATCACAATTGTTGCGTCAAATGTGTTGTACATCAGTGCACAGGGCATAACTCCTTTTCTATATTAGAACCAATCAATCAAGCCTTGGTTTCTCAAATGATTGCCACGCCTGGTTTACCAACTACTTATCTGATAGAGTTCAGTGTGTCAAATCGGAGGGCCTGTTGTCTGGACCTCTGACAGTCTCTAAGGGTGTGCCACAGGGTTCAATTCTCGGGCCGACTCTCTTTTCTGTATACATCAATGATGTTGCTCTTGCTGCTGGTGATTCTCGGATCCACCTCTACGCAGACACCATTCTGTATACTTCTGGCCCCTCCTTGGACACTGTGTTAACTAACCTCCAGACGAGCTTCAATGCCATACAACTTTCCTTCCGTGGCCTCCAACTGCTCTTAAATGCAAGAAAACTAAATGCAAGCTTTTCAATCGATCGCTGCCCGCACCTGCTCGCCGGACGGCTCTGACTTAGAATACTACAAATACCTGGGTGTCTGGTTAGACTGTAAACTCTCCTTCCAGACTCACATTAAGCATCTCCAATCCAAAATTAAATCTAGAATCGGCTTCCTATATCGCAACAAAGCATCCTTCACTCATGCTGCCAAACATACCCTCGTAAAACTGACCATCCTACCGATCCTCGACTTTGGTGATGTCATCTATAAAATAGCCTCCAACACTCTACACAACAAACTGGATGCAGTCTATCACAGTGCCATCCATTTTGACACCAAAGCCCCATACACTACCCACCATTGCGACCTGTACGCTCTCGTTGGTTGGCAGGTTATCTACAAGTCTCTGCTAGGGAAAGCCCCGCCTTATCTCAGCTCACTGGTCACCATAGCAGCACCCACTCATAGCGCGCGCTCCAGCAGGTATATCTCACTGGTCACCCTCAAAGCCAATTCCTCCTTTGGTCGTCTTTCCTTCCAGTTCTCTGCTGCCCATGACTGGAATGAATTGCAAAATCTCTGAAGCTGGAGACTCACATCTCCCTCACTAGCTTTAAGCACCAGCTGTCAGAGCAGTTTACAGATCACTGCACCTGTACTTAGCCTATCTGTAAACAGCCCATCTATCTACCTACCTCATCCCCATACTGGTATGTATTTATTTATTTTGCTCCTTTGCACCCCAGTATCTCTACCTGCACATTCATCTTCTGCCGATCTACCATTCCAGTGTTTAATTGCTATATTGTAATTACTTCGCCACCATGGCCTATTTATTTCCTTAAATTACCTAATTTGCACTCACTGTAAATAGACTTTTTGTTTTCTTTTGCTCTACTTTATTATTGACTCTATGTTTTGTTTATTCCATGTGTAACTCTGTGTTGTTGTATGTGTCGAATTGCTACGCTTTATCTTGGCCAGGTCGCAGTTGCAAATGAGAACTTGTTCTCAACTAGCCTACCTGGTTAAATAAAGGTGAAATAATTTTTTTTTTTTTAAATAAATCCATCAAATGTTTTTTACATCAGCCGATGTCACAAAGTGCTGTACAGAAACCCAGCCTAAAACCCCAAACAATGCAAGCAAATGAGATGTAGAAGCACGGTAAAGGCAAAAACCTCCCTGGTGGACAAAGTCAGAATCAATATAGCAAGAAAACACTGAAGCACGAATGGTAGTTTTGCAATCTAGAAGAAACCGAAAGAGAACTAAAAATGAGGGGTGGTCAGTCCTCTTAAATACAGTTGGGAAAGGGTTGAGATTATAACAGTACATTAGATGTTCAAACGTTCATAGATGACCAGCAGGGTCAACAGGTCAGCACTTCAGGATTACATGTCAGTTGGCTTTTCATAGCCGAGCATTCAGAGTTAGAGACAGCAGGTGCGGTAGAGAGAGTTGAAAACAGCAGGTCCGGGGCAAGGTAGCACGTCCGGTGAACAGGTCAGGGTTCCATAGCCTCAGGCAGAACAGTTGAATCTGGAGCAGCAGCACGACCAGGTGGACTGGGGACAGCAAAGAATCATCAGGCCAGGCAGTCCCGAGGCATGGTCCCAGGGCTCAGGTCCTCTGGGAGGGGAGGGAGAGGGTGAGAGAGAGAATTAGAGGGAGCATACTTAAATTCACACAGGACACCGTATAAGACTCCAGACATAACAGACTAACCCTAGTCCCCGAACATAAAAACTATTGCAGCATAAATACTGGAGGCTGAGACAGGAGGGGTCGGGAGATACAATTCAACAGAAGAACAATACTATCCTTCTGTCTCATTGAGAGGTGAGGGGGATGGATAATGTATAGGCTGTGAGCCATTTGTGGTTACCGTACTGTTTTGCCTAAAACAGTCCCGATGTTTTGCAATGTAAAGTAAACATGCCAATCATCAGTCTTTCCAGGATTTGCATTATGAATATGTATATATGTAGGCAGACCAAGTCCTACTACACTGCTTCAGTCTGGAGGATCAGACCCCATCATACTACACAGACCAAATCCAGTCATATCTACACACACTACAGCAGGTAAAATAAACATAACGGAAATGTATCTGAGCCATTGGACTAGTTTGTGAGGTTAATAAATATAACACAAAGGACAACGTTATAGTACATTATAGTACATAGCTACATCTAGATTGGGAATTTGATTTCATAATATCATTTTTATATTGATGTTGAGAAGGAGAATTTTTGGAATTGGAATTTGGAACTTTCAAAGTGTTGCAGTGTTCTGCTCTGGATTGAAAATATTAATGATCAAAGTGTCATGGATTCAAACTCATACATTTGACACATATCCTCATACAGGACACCAACCCATCTTTCCTCTATCTCTCCCGACCCTGCTGTCACCATGGACATGACACCTCTGCTACTCCTACTCTGTGCCGGTAAGGATTGGCTCAGCCTACTCTAACACAGGAACCATACATTGTTGTCGCTGATTGTTCACAGTGAACAAAAATCTAGATAACCCCATCAACAACAACATATTTCATAGCTACATGTATAACATCATAAACCATGAAATATACCTCTTATAATGTTTGCTTCTTTTGTTGGTCATGTGCATGCTAATGTTGAACTTCATCAAATTGTTTCTGTCTTCAGGTGGCTTCTGCACAGACAGAAGCCTCAGACAGTTCACCCTCAGTGAAACGAAGGTCAATTCGACAGAAGCACAGACAAACTGCCAGAAGAACTATTCTGATCTAGTCACTGTGCACAACCAGGAGGATTATGAGCAGCTGATACAGTTAATGACATCTGACAAAATCGATCGTGCCTGGATAGGTCTGTATCGCACACAGCCCAGTCTGGTGTGGTCTAATGGAGACCCTGTTAATGACACTGCATGGTCACCTCCTAATTACACAAATCCAAACTGTGTAGCAATCAACCCTAATGTAACATGGGAGATATGTTTTCAAGAGAAAAATGTAATGTGCTATAAAAAAGGTAGGTCATTGCTAGTTATTATTATTAGTAGTAATAGTAGTAGTACTATTATTGTATGTGTGTGTGTGTGTGTGTGTGTGTGTGTGTGTGTGTGTGTGTGTGTGTGTGTGTGTGTGTGTTTTAGGGGTCCGTGATCCAACCCTTAGGTAGCTGACTAGTGGTGGAGAGCTGGTAGCAGGTAGCTGACTAGTGTTGGGTATTCAGTAGCCTGATGGTCTCATGGTGGAAGCTCTTGGCCAGTCTTCCAGTTTTTGCCATGACGCTCCTGTACTGCCTGTGTCAGCGTGATGGAAGAGGGGAGAACAGGCAATGGCTTTTGTTGGTGTCCTGGAGGTCAGGCAGTGTGCACCCAATGGTACGTTTGGCTGAGCGTACCACTCTCTGTAGCACCTTGCGATCCGCGGCGATGGAGTTGCTGTACCAGGCTATAGTATGCTCTCGATGGGGGACACTGTGCTCTTGTAGGACACTGTAAGGGTCCTCTGGGACAGGCCACATTTCTTCAGCATCCTGAGGTTGAAGAGTCACTGTTGTGCATTCTTCAACAAGGTGTCCATGTGATTTTAGCATTTCAGCTCCTTGGAGATGTGTACGCAGAGGAATTTAAAGTTATTGACCTAAGGCGGCCCCATTGATGAGGTTGGGGGATGAGTTTGGGGGCGTACACAGCCTGGTTCCTCCTGAGGGTCCACAATCAGCTCCTCTGCATTGTTGACATTGAGGTTGGTTACCTGGCACCATGCCATCAGAGTGTCAACCTCCTGCCTGTAGGCCGTCTCATCGTTGTTGGTAATCAGGCCTACTACTTTCATATCATTAGCAAACTTGTTGCTAGAGTTGGAACTGTGTGAGGCCATGCAGTCGTGGGTATACAGGGAGTACAGGAGGGGACTGAGGACATACCCTTGTGGGGCCCCCGCGTTGAGAATTAGTGTTGAGGAGGTATGTTGCCTACCTTCACCACCTGGGGGCAGCCCGTCAGGAAGTCCAGGACCCAGTTGCATAGGGAGGAGTTCAGACCCCAGGCCGTGAGCTTTGTGGTGTGCTTAGAGGGCACTATGGCATTGAAGGCCGAGCTGTAATTGATGAACAGCATCCTCACATATGCATTCCTTTTGTCGAGATTGGTAAGGGCACTGCAATGGTGATTGCGTCATTTGCTTTCTTTTTGTAATCTGTGATATTCAGGAGCCCCTGAGACATAGGCTTCGTGTCCGACCCGCTGAATTGCTCCTCCACTTTGTCCCTATACGTGTTTTGCCATCTTGATTCATCTGCGTACTGTTTATCCACTCTATTCTCCCCGGTCACCTTGCCGTTTTTATAAGCAACATCTCTCTCTTTCAGTTTCCTGACAAGGCTGCCATCAATCCACATTTATTGATTAAAGTCCGTTTTGAACGACTATGGGAATCACATCATCTATGCATTTTTGGATGAATCCAATGACAGAGTTGGTGTATTCATCAATGTTATCCTCAGAGGTGACCCGGAACATACAGTACCAGTCAAAAGTTTGGACACACCTACTCATTGTGTTTTTCTTTATTTTTACTCTTTTCTACATTGTAGAATAATAGTAAAGACATCAAAACTATGAAATGACACATGGAATCATGTAGTAACCAAAAAAGTGTTAAACAAATCAAAATATATTTTATATTTGAGATTCTTCAAAGTAGCCATCCTTTGCCTTGATGACAGCTTTGCACATTCTTGGCCTTCTCTCAACCAGCTTCATGAGGTATTTTCGACAATCCAGGATTACTTTAAGGCATGAAGGTCAGTAAAAAAGGAACATTCCAAGATCTTTGAAAGTTTCTTCAAGTGCTGTCGCAAAAACCATCAAGCGCTATGATGAAACTGGCTCTCATGAGGACCGCCACAGAAAAGGAAGACCCAGAGTTACCTCTTCTAAAGAGGATTAGTTCATTAGAGTTACCAGCCTCAGAAATTGCAGCCCAATTAAATCCTTCACAGATTTCAAGTAACAGACATCTCTCAACATGAATCAGGCCTTCATGGTCGAATTGCTGCAAAGAAACCACTAAAGGACACCAATTATAAGAAGAGACTTGCTTGAGCCAAGAAACACGAGCAATGGACATTAGACTGGTGGAAGCCTGTCCTTTGGTCTGATGAGTCCAAATTTGAAATCCAGAGTAGGTGAACAGATGATTTCCGCATGTGTAGTTCCCACCCTGAAGCATGGAGGAGGTGGTGTGATGATGTGAGGGTGCTTTGCTGGTGACACTGTCAGTGATTTATTTAGCATTCAACGAAAACTTAACCAGCATGGCTACCACAGCATTCTGCAGCGATACTCCATCCCAAATGGTTTGCACTTAGTGGGACTATCATTTTGTATTTCAACAGGATAATGACCCAACACACCTCCAGGCTGTGTAAGGGCTGTTTGACCAATAAGGAGAGTGATGGAATGCTGCATCAGATGACCTGGCCTCCACAATCAGCATAAGTGGGAACTCCTTCAAGCCTTTTGAAAAGCATTCCAGGTGAAGCTGGTAGAGAAAATGCCATGAGTGTGCAAAGCTGTTATCCAGGAAAAGGGGGGCTACTTTCAAGAATCTAAGATCTAAAATATATTTTGATTTGTTTAACACTTTTTTGGTTACTACATGATTCCATGTGTTATATCATTGTTTTGATTTCTTCTACAATGTAGAAAATAGTACAAATAAAGAAAATCCCTTGAATGAGTAAGTGTATCTAAACTTTTGACTGGTACTGTATGCCAGTCCATGTGATGCAAGCAGTCTTTGAGCATGAATTCTGATCGGTCGGACCAATGCTGTACAGACCTGACCACCGGAATTTCCCTCTTGAGTCTTTGTTTGTAGGCATGGAGAAGCAAAATGGGGTCGTGGTCAGATTTGATGTTGCCTTATACTGCTTTGAGGATAACACAGTGCCACCGACGCGGCCCGCTCCTGAGGACTGTTGGCTCTCGTTCTCTGTAGCCGACTTGAGTAACACAATTAAGAGTGATAACCGTCTCAAGGACCGTCTCAAACAACAACCTTAGCCGCTTCCTCAGAGCATGCGCAGACCAGCTGGCTGGAGTGATTATGGACATTTTCAATCTCTCCCTAGCCCAGTCTGCTGTCCCCACTTTCTTTAAAATGTCAACCATTCTTCCTGTACCCAAGAATGCAAAGGTAACTGAACTAAATGACTATTGCCCCATAGCACTAACTTCTGTCCTCATAAGGTGCTTTGAGAGGTAAGTTAGGGGTAATTTTACCTCCACCGTACCTGACACCCTAGACCCACTTCAATTTGCATACCGCCCCAATAGATCCAAAGCTGATGCAATCGCCATCGCACTGTGCACTGCCCTCTCATCTAAACAAGAGGAACACCAACAGTGCCTTCAGAAAGTATTCAGACCCCTTAACCTTTTCCACATTTTGTTAGGTTACAGACTTATCTAAAATTGATTAAATCGTTATTTTCCCTCTCATCAATGTAGAAACAATACCAAATAATGACAAAGCAAAAACACTTTTTCAGAAATGTTTGCTAATTAAAAAAATTAAATTAAAATTAAATTTCAGATTTACAAAAGTATTCAGACCCTTTACTCAGTACTTTGTTGAAGCACCTTGGGCAGCGATTACAGTCACAAGTCTTCTTGGGTATGACGCTACACCTGTATTTGGGGAGTTTTTTGGAACACCTGTATTTGGGGAGTTTCTCCCATTCTTCTCTGCAGATCCTCTCAAGCTCTGTCAGGTTGGATGGGGAGCGTTGCTGCACAGCTATTTTTAGAAGCCACTCCACTCCTGCGTTGTCTTGGCTGTGTGCTTAGGGTCATTGTCCTGTTAGAAGGTAAACCCCCGCCCCACTCTGAGGTCCTGAGCGCTCTGGAGCAGGTTGTCATCAAGGATCTCTCTGTGCTTTGCACCATTCATCTTTGCCTCGATCTTGAATAGTCTCCCAGTCCTTGCCACTGAAGAAAATCTCTACTGCATGATGCTTCCACCACCATGCTTCACCGTATGGATGGTGCCAGGTTTCTTCCAGACATGATACATGGCATTGAGGCCAACTGGTTTCATCAGACCAGGGAATCTTGTTTCTCACGGTCTGAGAATCTTTAGGTGCCTTTTGGCCAACTCCAAGTGGGATGTCATGTGCCTTTTTACTGAGGAGTGGCTTCCATCTGGTCACTCTATCATAAAGGCCTGATTGATGGAGTTCTGCAGAGATGGTTGTCCTTCTGGAAGGTTCTCCCATCTCCACAGAGGAAATCGAGAGCTCTGTCAGAGTGGCCATCGGGTGATTGGTCACCTCCCTGACCAAGGCCCTTCTCCCCTGATTGCTCAGTATGTCCTGACAGCCAGCTCTAGGAAGAGTCTTGGTGGTTCTAAACTTCTTCCATTTAAGAATTATGGAGGCCAATGTGTTCTTGGGGCCCTTCAATTCTGCAGACATTTTTTGGTACCCTTCCCCAGATCTGTGACTCGACACAATCCTGTCTCGGAGCTCTGCGGACAATTCCTTCAACCTCATGGCTTGGGTTTTTGCTCTGACATGAACTGTCAACTGTGGGACTTTATATAGACAGGTGTGTTCCTTTCCAAATCATGTCCAATCAATTCAATTTACCACAGGTGGACTCCAGTCAAGTTGTAGAAACATCTCAAGGATTATCAATGGAAACAGGATGCACCTGTTGAGCTCAATTTTCAGTATTATAGCAAAGGGTCTGAATACTTATGTAAATAAGGTTTTTTAAATATTTTTTTATACATTTGCTAAAATGTTTTCACTTTGTAATTATGAGGTATTGTGTGTAGATTGCTGAGGATAAAAAAAATCCATGTTAAAATAAGCCTGTAACATAACAAAATGTGGAAAAAGTCAAGTGGCGTGATCACTTTCCGGAGGCACTGTATGTAACAATGCTGTTCATTGACTACTGCTTAGCCTTCAACACCATAGTTCTCTCCAAGCTCATTATTAAGCTCGGGCCCTGGGTCTGAACCGCGGCCTGTGCAACTGGGTCCTGGACTTCCTGACGGGCCGCCTCCAGGTGGTGAAAGCAGGAACAACACCTCCGCTACGCTGGTCCTCAACACAGGGGCCCCACAAGGGTGCATGCTCAGCCCCCTCCTATACTCCTTGTTCATCCATGAATGCGTGGCCACGCACGCCTCCAATTCAATCATCAAGTTTGCAGATGACACAACACTTCTTGGCCTGCTTACCAACAATGATGAGACAGCCTACTTTGGGGAGGTAAGGGACCTGGCAGAGTGGTGCCAGGAAAATAACCTCACCCTCAACATGAAAAAAATGAAGGAGCTGATTGTGGACTTCAGGAGAAAGCAGAGGGAGCACACCCCCATCCACATCGACGAGACCACAGTGGAGAAGGTTAAAAGCTTCAAGGTCCTCGGCGTATACATCACTGACAATCTGAAATTGTCCACCCACACAGACCGTGTGGTGAATATGGCACCACAGCACCTCTTCAACTTCAGATATTTGGCTTGGCCCCTATGACCCTCATACTTCTGTAAATATGGTATTTCTGTTTTTACTTTTAATCACTTAGCAAAAACATTTTTTTATCCATTTTAGAATAAGGCTGAAATGTATCAACATTTGGAAAAAGTCAAGGAGCGAGGTCAGTACAGGTGCATCAAAGCTGGTACCGAGAGACTGAAAAACAGCTTCTATCTTAAGGCTATCATACTGTTAAAAAGCTATCACTAGCCGGCTTCCATCCGGATACGCAACCCTGCAACTTAGAGGCTGCTGCCCAATATACAGGTCATAGACTTTGAATCACTTTCCACTTTAATAACGGAACACTAGTCATTTTAATAATGTTTAAATATTTTTTACATACTGCTTGTTATATGTACAGTATATTCTGTATTCTAAACTTCTGTTTAAGTCAATGCCACTCAGACATTTCTTGTTCGAATATTTATATATTTCTTAATTCCATTCTTTTAGTTTGAGATTTGTGTGTATTGTTGTGAATTGTTAGATACTACTGCACTGTTGGAGCTAGGAACACAAGCATTTCACCAAACACCAGCAAAACCTCTGCTAAATATGTGTATGTGACCAATACAATTTGATTTAATTTGATTAGCAGTGGTTAAACCTTGAATGTGTTGGCAATAATTTGGGAGCACGGGCCTCACGCAATTTGTTCAGGGTCCAATGAAGATCTTTGAATGTATTTTTAGTATCACCCTGAGGTGGGATTTACTTAGCCATGACGATAATCCCCGAAACTGCTCTCATTATTTTTGGAATTGTTAGACAGAGAATTATAAATTGGCCATCTTAATTATTATTATTAACAGCTCTTCTGATTTTTCAACAAATCAACTTTGTGTGTCCGTTTCTTTCAGAATCATTCCACCTAATCAATGAAACAAAGACCTGGGAGAAAGCTCTGGACTACTGCAATAAGAACTACCACGGACTGCTTAGGTTGGAGTCTGAGGCTGACCACAAGATTGTTGAGCAGAAACTGAGTCGTAGTGTGAAACTTGTACCTGGTCCTGTGTGGGTAGGTCTAAGGCAGAGCCGTCTCTTTGGGTTTTGGCTCTGGACCAATGGGATGCCAGTGCAGTGGAGTAACTGGGAGGGCTACAGACAGCCTAAACAGCCTCTGTCCAACCACTGTGGTGCCATGGCAACGTGGAGGTCACGATCGCCACGCTGGAAGGATGAATGTGACTATACCAGCCAGAATACAGCATGATATTATAGTATGGCAACTTTATATGAACTTTGAACTCTTTGTCAAAGGACAAGGGAGAGCTCTGCTGGGCAACCCAGCCTTCCAGCTTCGACCAATCTATCGAAGCGCAGTTCAGAGTAAATATTTCTTTCATTTTCCTTTTCCAAATGGGCAGTTATTTAGAATGCATAAGATTATGTATTTACGATAGCATAGCTTCACAAGGTCCAATAGAGACCCAATCCTTTTGTTCCTCAGTCTTCCTGTGCTTTCATTCAAACCCAACCCCCTTTCTTTGTGTAACCAGCTGTCATATCGGTTCTGTCCGCTAGGGACGTTTTCTTGTATGACATAATTAGTAATCAATGTATGATCCATCCTGTGTATATGTAATTATGTGTGATTATTTAGGTATTTACTAAATAAATAATTAAACCAAATGTTGTATTGCTGTTTCAACTGGTTAGCCAGGGTTTGTGAAGATAACCAAGATTTTTTACAGATGAGACTGAATAAGGTGACGATTGATAATTGACGGCTTTTGATATAAAAGATGACCAGATCTTTAAGAGTTTATTCGGAAGACAACAGCTCTATAAACATTCTTACGTGGTGCCCTGACTTCTTCTTTAATTTAGTTAGTTTAATCAGGTAATATTAATTACAGAAAATTGATTTGATAAAATAGCATGTCATATATTAGCTTAATCCATAGCAAAGAAACGACACTGTATTGAATTATACATTATTTAAATTTAAATATTGATGTCACAAATGTGTCATTTGTACAGTTCTTTATTAAAAATGTAGTTATTTGTTACATTTGACTGTGTAAAACAGTACTACTTATTTATCTTTGATATATAGCATTTTGCAAAAAAACATGCTTATTAGACTCTTGGAAATGAAACCATCAGGTGATAGATTTGAAACAATTACATTTCTGTCATTGAACAACCCCGTACCACGATTATATAGTAAAAAAAGAGACACCAATCTCTTTCATAATTCATTTAAACAAGAAAAGCTAATCCGCTAACATTTCTGAAAATGGATATGTAGCGTTTAGGAATGAAACTCTTCAAGTATAAGTAAGACAGAAGCATTAGTATAAGTTTAAGTTTAACCAACTCACTGTCACAAATGATCATTAAATAGAAACACATGTTTCATGTCCACCACACAATTTTGTGTACAGTGCAATTCAATCACAGATGAAGCGATGCACATGCGGTGGCAATTTGTGCAAATATGTATTTGCGTTTTGTGTTTTTGTGTGGCTTAATTTGTGTGAAAAGACTTGATTTGTAAGAAAAGATGCACATTTTTGTGCAACTTCATTTACAGGAAAATACATTTTTTAAGGGCAAATTGAGGAATAATCTTTTGAAAGTTATTAGAGCAATGTATGATGGGCAATGGTTTTCTATACTGACTTTTTTTTGTGCCCCAAATATATTTATATATATAAAAAAAGTTAACCACCCAATATGGTTAATCAAACAGGTTCTCACAAAAACAATTGAAATATAATAGTATCTTTACTTTGTAGTTTTTTAAATGAATGCCAATACCGTTTTGTATGCCTGTTTTCAATGAATACTTTTGGATACTGTTGCACTTTTTTAATGTAGGCAACAGTAGATCTACATGATTCCTTCATAAGGCATTTCATATTTACGGCTCGCTACATACGGATCGGTATTGGATTTTCCGTGAAAGAGTAACGGTTAATGTGATTGGATGTTAATTATTTGACTAGCCTACCTGTATTTGACATTGTGCTGTTATTTCGCTGAACACTAGATGGTTTAATTGTATTTTTGGCAGTGAAACGAGGCTACTATTATTCTATATTTTTATGTGAATCACATTTTTATTTGGCGTTCCCCCGACGGCATTGCCCCAATTTGGGAATGCCAGTATTAAGGCAAGTCGTTCAGGTCCTGAAGCAGGAAAGCATCCCCAAACCATCACGCTACCACCACCATGCTTGACCGTTGGTATGTGGTTCTTACTGTGGAATGCAGTGTTTGGTTTTCGGCAGACATAATGGGACCCATGTCGTCCAAAAAGTTGAGAGAGAGAGAGAATATCCTGGAGCTGGAGTGGGAGAGACAGTTTGGCTGTGGGCCTAAAGGAGCTTCTGCTGTCTACATACAGTAGAATAAATTGAACCCTTGTGTTGTCCTAAGCGTCAAAAAAATGACCCGCCACTATGTTTAACAGCAGAGAAAACCCCCTAAATTATATATTTTCAACTTAAAATGTATGACTTTTCCTAGAGTGACCCCAACATTAGAAAAGTGAAGCATCACCTTTGTTCATATTTCCAAGAAAGCTGTACACCACCAGGGTACAAAGATTGTCTTAGGGTCATTTTTGACCTGGCAGTTCTAAAATAATTTACACACCACAAAAACCACAAAGACACACACACACACAATGAGAAATTGAGATTATTTGTGCTACTGATTGAACTCAGCCAGCAGCTCCTGAAGAGGAAGATCGCCATGGTTGACACAGTTAGAGAGAACAAGCCTGAGCTCCCCCCTACACTCCTCGCAACAAGGGGGAGAGAGGCCTTCTCATCAAAGTTTGCCCTCACACCACCACCACTCTAGTTTCTTACCTCTCAAAGAGGAACAAGAATGTGGTCCTCCTGAGCACAGTGCACAAAACGGCTGAGATCAGTGATAGTGAGGACAGGAATCCAGCCATCATCCTGGACTACAACCACAACAAAGGAGGTGTGGACAACCTGGACAAGGTGATTTGAACTTACAGCTGCATGAGGATGACTGCCCGCTGGCCCCTGGTCATCTTCCATAACATCATTGATGTGTCCTCATACAATTCCTTCATGATATGGAACAAGATCAACCTTACCTGGATGCCTGAAAATCGGAACAAGACGAGGGTGTTCCTGGAGCAGCTGGGAAAGGCACTTGTAACCCCACACATTCAAAGAAGGAAGCGCCTCCCCTGAACAGCAGCCTTTACAGTGCTTGTGAAAGCTGTTCAGGGGGCTGAATCTTGTCCTGATCCACCTGAGGCTGCAGCTGGGGCAGGCAAGAGGTGGGGCCTAGTGGTTAGAGCGATTAGAGCGTTGGACTAGAGCGTTGGACTAGTAACAAAAATGTTACATGATCGAATCCCTGAGCTGACAAGGTAAAAATCTGTCATTCTGCCCCTGAACAAGGCAGATAACCCACTGTTCCTAGGATGTCATTGAAAATAAAAATTTGTTCTTAACTGACTTGCCTAGTTAGAAAAAGGCCTGCATCCATAGAGACACACACCACCTCTACTGGTAGACAACACACGCTGTTCTGCTTCCACGAGCACATTCAATGCTAGCATCAGTAATTCTAAATTTGGTGTTAGCCCAAGCCGAAGAGCTTCTGCCCCCTTACCTGGGAAAGCACGGAACAACAGACAGGGACGTTGGACCATCGAAGAGGAGCAAATATGATGAGAACTACATTGATTTGGGGTTCACTTATATTGGGAGTAGTGCCTTTCCTCAGCCACAGTGTGTTATAAGTGCAAAAGTTCTCTCTCACAACCTGATGAAACCTTCAGTCTTGCGCGGACATTTAGAAACAAAACATGACATTTTGAAAAATAAAGAGTTTTTTGAGCGAGAACTAAGACGACATGTATAAAAGCAACATATACCATTAATAAGAAAGGGGCAAGAAGAATATTGTATGGTGAGCTACCGAGTGGCTAGGACAGGCAAGCCCCATACTATTGTGGAGAACTAATTATTCCTGCTGCCGCGGATATGGCTGGGACTATGCTGGGGGAAAAGGCCAAAAAACTATACAGACAATATCTTCATCAAACAACACTGTTTCACAATGCATCAGTGACATGGCATGATATGTTTTGAAACAATTACTGCTTCACATACAAGCCAGTGAATTCTATGCGTTACAGCTGGATGAGTCAACAGACGTGGCGGGCCTGGCACAGCTCCTGGTAAATGTCCGTTATGTTTATGGGGGGGTCAATTAAGGAAGACATCCTCTTCTGCAAACCACTGGAAACGAGGACATCCGGAGAGCATATATTTTAAGTATTGGACAGCTTTGCGACATCAAATGGACTTTGCTGATCAAGATGTGTTGGTATCTGTACTGATGGTGCAAAAGCCATGACAGGGAGACATAGTGGTGTGTGGAAACACGTGTGCAAGCAGTTGCTTCCGACGCCACTTAGGTACACTGCAGCATCCACCGAGAGGCTCTTGCTGCCAAGGGAAGTTTCTCACATGACTGGCCTATCTGGGTGATGTTTTTTCCCACCTGAATGATCTGACTCTCAGCAACTATATTCAATGTGCGGGACAAAATTGAGTCTATGATTGAGAAGTTGGAGCTCTTCTCTGTCTGCATTAACAAGGACAACACACAGGTCTTTCCATCATGGTTAGATTTTTTGTGTGCAAATTAACTCAAGCTTAAGGACAATGTCAAATGTGATAACAGCGAAGCACCCGAGTTGGGTGCACAATCGCGCAGGTACTTTCCCGAAACAGATGACAAACAACTGGATTCGGTATCCCTTTCAAGCTCTGCCTCCAATCCACTTACCGATATCTGAACAAGAGAGCCTCATCGAAATTTAATTTAATCAGAAGCCACTGCTAGATTTCTGGATTGGGCTGCACTAAGAGTATCCTTCCTTGGCAAATTAAGCTGTTAAGCCACTCATGATCTTTGCAACCACGTACATACAGTATGTGAGCGTGGATTCTCTGCCCTCACTAGTATGAAAACTAAATACAGGCACAGACTGTGTGTGGAAAATAATTTAATACAACCCGACATTGTAGAGTTATATGCATATATGCATTTCAAGCACACCCTTCTCGGATGCAATGTGTAGAGTCAGAGGTTAAACTCACAATAAAATAGTCCAGTGGGAAACCAATTTGTGGTGCTCAAAACAAAGTCGTTCTTTAATAAAGGTTTGGGGGAATGGGGAGGGGAGAAATACAACTGAAAGGCCTATCAGGTAACTGGTAGGTTAACGTGCCAGGTGTGGCGGCTCCTCGCACCACCTGTGTTAATGAACAAAACATAAGAGAGAGAGAGAGATGTGTCCGGGGTTTCCATCCTTGCTCTCAACTTGAGCCGTGTGGCGTGATGCCCGTTAATAGGTCCTCTTCCTTTGGGGCAAAGAACAGGAAGAGAGAGAGAGACAGGTGAGTCAAACATTGCCTAGTATCTTCTTTGTATCGAGGTGCTTCTCATACTCACTCCGGTTCTTCTAAGGACTAGGCGTACCATCTGCCTGTCTGCCATACCGCCCGAGTGACTGCACCTCTACTTATACTCATTTGGGGTAACGAGCGACAGGTGGGACCAATTCCAGGTGCCAATTGGTTGCATCACCTGGACTGGATAATTTTGGTGTTGAATCACCAGCCCCAGTTGATGCCTGTAGAGCTGTCCATGGTGCTGACTCACCTTGGCCTTTAGCCCTCTGGAAATGACCACGATCCTGCTCATGCCTTTGTAGCTCCCTGCTGGCCCCTGGGTTGCTACAGCAAGAGTTGGCCAAAGGGAAAGAGTGAGATAGAGAAGAAGAAGAAGAAGAAGAAATAGGCACAGAGACAGACAGATAGAGCGAGCGAGAGAGATAAAGCCCTTGAATTGAATTGAGTGTTGGGGGGGGGGGGGACAAAGGCAGAGAAAAGGAAAGAGAGAGATCATCACAAACTGTAGAAGACTACAGTAGAGTGACAGAGGGAGAGCGAGAAGACTAAAATGACAGAGGGAGAGAAAGATACCGAGACAAGCAGTCAGTCAGGCCTGTCAAACAATTAACGTCATGGGGAGAGAAAGAAGAGGAGCAAGTGGCCCTAGGTGATGGACGAGCAGAGTGGACATATGTAGTGTACAGCATGTTCACACAACCCGCTTATCATTTGCACACACACACATATACACACACACACAGCAGACTGTTTTGCCATGATGGCAAATTTCCCAGGTGAACTGGAAAAGCTGTCACACCTATTAGATAACAACTTGTTTTTAAACCAGGATAGAAGAATTTATAACTGACTTTGTCCCAACATAACATAGGTACAGCAGAACCCATTATTGTATGCGACACTTTAAAATGTGCCTTTAGATGCCATGCAGTTCAATACTCATCTTTAAAACAAAATCAACTTAGGTCAAAATAGTTCATATTAGCAAAGGAAATAGAGGAACTAACAGTAGATAGCAGATACTGGAGATAGCAATAAAAACTGTAGCATAGAAGCACAGAATAAAAATCCAATCAAATTGTATTGGTCACATACACATATTAGCAGATGTTATTGCGGGTGTAGTGAAATGCTTGTGTTCCTAGCTCCAACAGTGCAATAGTATCTAAAACGATTCACGACAATACACACATCTGTAAGTAAAATAATGGAATTAAGGAATACATTCATTTTAGATTGAGCAATGTCAAAGTGGCATTGACTTAAACAGTAATTTAGAATGCAGTATATGCATATGAGAGGAGTAAAGCAGTATGTAAACATTATTAAAGTGACTAATGTTCCATTATTAAAATGGCCAGTGATTCTAAGTCTATATTAGAAGGGCAGCAGCCTCTAAGGTGCAGGGTTGCATAACCGGGTGGAAGCCGGCTAGTGATAGCTTTTGAACAGTATGATAACCTTAAGATAGAAGCTGTTTTTCAGTCTCTCGGTACCAGCTTTGATGCACAAGTACTGACCTCGCCTTCTGGATGATAGTGGGGTGAACGGGCCATGGCTCGGTTGGTTGATGCCCTTGATTATCTTTTTGGCCTTCCTGTGACATCGGGTGCTGTAGGTGTCTTGGAGGGCAGGTAGTTTGCCCCCAGTGATGAGTTGGGCAGACCGCACCACGCATTGGAGAGCCAGGCAGTGATACAGCCCAACAGGATTCTCTCAATTGTGCATCTGTAAACGTTTGTGAGGGTTTTAGGGGACAAGCCAAATTTCTTCAGCCTGCTGAGGTTGAAGAGGCTCTGTTGCGCCTTCTTCATCACACTATCTGTGTGGGTGGACCATTTCAGATCGTAAATTATGTGTAGCCAAGGAACTTTAAGTTTTCCACCTTCTCCATTGCGGCCCCATCAATGGGCAGGGGCGTGCTCCCTCTGCTGTTTCCTGAAGTCCACGATCAGCTCCTATATTTTGATGACGTTGAGTGAGGTTATTTTCCTGGCACTACTCTCCCAGGGCCGTCACCTCTTCCCTGTAGGCTGTCTCATCATTGTTGGTAATCAGGCCTACTACTGTTGTGTCGTCTGCAAACTTGATGATTGAGTTGGAGACATAAGTTTGAAAAAGTTTGAGGAAAAAAGAACTGCAGGAACTCATTCAAGGAATATCAAGTGTAATACAGTTGAAATCGAGTCATTAAACTTGTTTTTCAACCACTCTACAAACTATAGTTTTGGCAAGTCGGTTAGGACATCTACTTTGTGGATGACACAAGTCATTTTTCAAGCAACTGTTTACAGACAGATTATTTCACTTATGATTCACTGTATCACAATTCCAGTGGGTCAGAAGTTTACTGTATATATGAGGGATACAATGATCCCAGCTCTGCAGATTTTGCTGCGAAGAGACAGAAGCATTCGATCATTTGTTTTGGTACTGTTCATATGTAGCTTGTTTTTGGTTGCAGGTTCAGGAATGACTGAAGAATTGCAAAATTTACCTGGAGTTAACTCTGCAACTAGCACTGCTGGGTGATCTGAAAAGTCATAGTCAATCGATCAATAATATAATTATATTCTTAGCAAAAATGTATCTTTAATTTACAATATGTAGAAACTATGAGAATAGATAGGTTCAGAACTTTTGTGAAAAATATATGGCAAATAGAAACTTGCTTTTTTCTCTCCGGGGCCGCAAAAAAACAAATGCCTGCTTGGTGTGGGGGCCCCCCAACCAAATGTTGCTTAGGGTACCCAAAGGGCTGGAGCTGGCCCTGGTCACCTCTACTCCTTAAGATGTCTGAAGAAATTTGGCATGCCACCCCAGGTACTCTCCAAATTCTATCTCTGCACCACGGCCTGGTGCACAGTTGTTCACTCCTTTACCATTGGGAAGACGTATCGGAGCATGATGTCTGATAGAAACTGTCTCTGAGCCTGTTGGTATCTACAAGCCATCAGACTACTGAATACTTGAACTGAACTGACCACCCGCACTGATTCTCCACACCTTAGCACACACACACTCACACAGACACACTCATCCACACACACACAAACACACACATACACATTCATGCTTCACACACATCACAGCTGCTGCAACCAGACTCTTATATATTATTGCTAAATACTTCACCATTTAAATACCTGCCCTCATAAAACACGTGGAAATATTTTATTGTAAATTGTGCCTTCCTGTATTATACTTAAGCTAAAATATTGATTATATTCTACTGAGCCATTTACTTTAAGTTCATATTCTTATCTTTTCTTATTTCTTATTGTTGTTGCATTGTCAAGAAGGAACCTGCAAGTAAGAATTTCTTTGGATGGTGTTTGCATGTGTATCCTGTACACACGACTAAGAAAACTTGAAACTACTATGAATTAATTTCCATGGAAATTGACAGTTTGTTTGGAGTGTGTATTGGAGGCGAAGTCAGGTGCAGGAGAGCAGAGTGTAGTGAACAGGCACACTTTTTATTCCGGTCCAAAATGACAGCACAAAGTAACATAAAATGTGCCCAAACACGGAACATAGACAAAAAGTAATTTGCGTAACAATATCCACATTTCCAAAATACACCTAACACAAACAATCTTACACAAAGACATGATGGGGAACAGAGGAATAAATACATATGGATTGATTGGGGAATGAAAACCAGGTGTGCAGGGAACAAGACAAAACAAATGGATACATGAAAAATGGAGCGGCGACGGCTAGATAGCCGGTGACGTCGACCGCCGAACGCCGCCCGAACAAGGAGAGGAGCCGACTTCGATGGAAGTCGTGACACAGTTAAATATCATATTGTAACATAAAGCTTGGAACACGGGTAACCATATGTGAACATGTCATTTTAATACAGCTGCTAAGTTTACACATCATTCTGTAAATAACTGGAAGTTCTGGGAAAGAACTCCAATTGATTCTCAAAGAATTCATACCTTCAGAAGTCAGGCCTTCTAAGAAAACTAATTTTGTCAGAGAAAGGACTGGTGCCCCTTAATAATTTCATAGTACTAATTGTACACACTCCATTACATATACAATGAACTCTCCACATCCCTATCGCTCTCCCAGGCATATTAATGGATTACTATGGTTGTCTCCATTCTCTAACTATAGCAACTGGAGCTAAACTAGAACCTCAAAGGTTAACACATTCACACTTTCTATCAAACTGTATAAACTACTCTGGGTTATTTTCTCAATTATTTCAACTTGACAAGCTTATTAACGTGTGCATAGGAAGCCCATGTCATTACTTGAATGATAAGAGTGTGTGTTAAATGGTTGTTTAGACACTTAAAATTAGGCTGAGAATAACAGTACTAATTAACCCTCCCGGCTTGCCTCTATGTCAATTACAGACCTTTGACCTCTGACCTCTGAGTGGAACAGAGACCCCATGCCGCATCAGCATCATCATACCATACCATATCATAACCGCCATCGATAAAAGACAGTACTGTGCAGCCGTCTTCATCGACCTCGCCAAGGCTTTCGACTCTGTCAATCACCATATTCTTATCGGCAGACTCAATAGCCTCGGTTTCTCGGATGACTGCCTTGCCTGGTTCACCAATTACTTTGCAGACAGAGTTCAGTGTGTCAAATCGGAGGGCATGCTGTCCGGTCCTCTGGCAGTCTCTATGGGGGTGCCATAGGGTTCAATTCTCGGGCCGACTCTTTTCTCTGTATATATCAATGATGTTGCTCTTGCTGCGGGCGATTCCCTGATCCACCTCTACGCAGACGACACCATTCTATATACTTTCGGCCCGTCATTGGACACTGTGCTATCTAACCTCCAAACGAGCTTCAATGCCATACAGCACTCCTTCCGTGGCCTCCAACTGCTCTTAAACGCGAGTAAAACCAAATGCATGCTTTTCAACCGATCGCTGCCTGCACCCGCATGCCCGACTAGCATCACCACCCTGGATGGTTCCGACCTTGAATATGTGGACATCTATAAGTACCTAGGTGTCTGGCTAGACTGCAAACTCTCCTTCCAGACTCACATCAAACATCTCCAATCGAAAATCAAATCAAGAGTCGGCTTTCTATTCCGCAACAAAGCCTCCTTCACTCACGCCGCCAAGCTTACCCTAGTAAAACTGACTATCCTACCGATCCTCGATTTCGGCGATGTCATCTACAAAATGGCTTCCAACACTCTACTCAGCAAACTGGATGCAGTCTATCATAGTGCCATCCGTTTTGTCACCAAAGCACCTTATACCACCCACCACTGCGACTTGTATGCTCTAGTCGGCTGGCCCTCGCTACATATTCGTCGCCAGACCCACTGGCTCCAGGTCATCTACAAGTCCATGCTAGGTAAAGCTCCGCCTTATCTCAGTTCACTGGTCACGATGGCAACACCCATCCGTAGCACACGCTCCAGCAGGTGTATCTCACTGATCATCCCTAAAGCCAACACCTCATTTGGCCGCCTTTCGTTCCAGTACTCTGCTGCCTGTGACTGGAACGAACTGCAAAAATCGCTGAAGTTGGAGACTTTTATCTCCCTCACCAACTTCAAACATCAGCTATCCGAGCAGCTAACCGATCGCTGCAGCTGTACATAGTCTATTGGTAAATAGCCCACCCATTTTCACCTACCTCATCCCCATACTGTTTTTATACTGTTTTTTTTATTTTTTTATTTACTTTTCTGCTCTTTTGCACACCAATATCTCTACCTGTACATGACCATCTGATCATTTATCACCCCAGTGTTAATCTGCAAAATTGTATTATTCGCCTACCTCCTCATGCCTTTTGCACACATTGTATATAGACTGCCCATTTTTTTTCTACTGTGTTATTGACTTGTTAATTGCTTACTCCATGTGTAACTCTGTGTTGTCTGTTCACACTGCTATGCTTTATCTTGGCCAGGTCGCAGTTGCAAATGAGAACTTGTTCTCAACTAGCCTACCTGGTTAAATAAAGGTGAAATAAAAATTAAAAATAAATACATTCATCCCTTATGATGTACTATGCCAAAATAAGACTTGTTGACATTTTCCTTTGTGTTTCCATTTCCTGTATCTACGGATACGGTATGCACCCTGTGAATTTTGTATTCACTCAGCCTGCTGGCAATATGAAAGTGTTTTGCAACTACAAACTAATCTAGTTGCACACACACAGATCAGAACAGAGGCATCAGAGGGTATACCGACACCTCAAACCTTACATCCTCTCCTCTTCATCAGCTCTTCATATCGTGCCACATCTGTTTGATTCTGCACCAGTGAACCAAGACCTGAACAGAATAGTGATCTGTATCCCTGGTAGCAGCAACAAACCAATTCAAATGGCACCTTATTCCCTATTTCACGCACTACTTTTGACCGGCTCTACTTTTGAGGGACACAGCTCTACGTTTGGGACGCAGCCCACATGTCAAAGGTTCAGCACTACTCAGTGGTATAATTTAGTGGCTGGAGGAGAATAGGTAATAATGAGTGATTGCAGATGCATAAGGTATACAGGGCCTGCTTATAAGGGGCTTGTATCAAAGGGTGCCTTAAAAATGCTCCCTTATGAAAGGCTGCAGCCTGCCTTGCTGTTTATGAGTAACCTCATCCCCAGGCTGTTGACCACATAGGAGGAAGTCTCTAGTTTGCCTAGAGCTTGCCTTGCCTGCCTATATCCCTGCCTCCTTCCCTGTCTTTCTTGTCTTGCCTCTCTACACAAAGAAAGGTGCTATCTAGAACTTAAAAGGGTGCTAACTGGAACTAAAAAGCGTGCTAACTGGATCTAAAAAGGGTTCTTCAAAGGTTCATCTTATGGGGACAGCCAAATAACTATTTTAGAACCCTTTATTTCAAAGAGAGTATCTCTCTCCCTCATTCCTTGACTTATTGCCTTATTCTCTCCTTCCCTCCCCTCCCCTCCCACCATCTCTCCCCAGATGTAGGTTAATGATGTCCCGGGGTGGGTAAGGCTGTGGATAACTGTGGCGAGGCTGTGTGACTCATACATCACAGAGCAGGTCACATGCACGGAGGATCTCTGAGGACCAACTTTGTTTACCTGCCAGCCATGACCCTGCACAGCAGGCACAGGACTGGCTGCTTCATAGGCCCAGAGCTTCCTACCTCCCTCAGTGCCACACAGCTGTCTGCCCAGTACACCCATTTTCCTAGAGTCCCGTAACTGTCTGTCTGCGACACAGGTCCAGAACTGTTTGACTCACAGGGCCAGAGCCCAGAAATGTGTATATACCTCATAGGCTCAGACCTGTCTGCCTGCCTCTATAGGCCCACAACTGTCTGCCTAGCTCATAGGCCCAGAACCTCCAACTGCCTTATAGGCCCAGAACCGTCTACCTCACTGGCCTATAGCTGAGCTCCTGTCTAAACAGAAGTGAGGAGGGGGACAATATACATTGGCACAGCGGTCTAAGGCACTGCATTTCAGTGCATGAGACTGAATACAGTCCCTGGTTTGAATCCAGGTTGTATCACATCCCATGATTGGGAGTCCCATGGGGCGGGGCACAATTGGCCCAGCATCGTCCAGGTTTGACCCGGGGTAGGCCCATCATTGTAAATAAGAGCTTATTCTTAACTGACTTGCCTAGTTAAATAAAGGTTCAAATAAAATAATAAAAGCAGTGAAGAAAGAGTGTGTGACTGTCATCTGACCTGTTTTTCTGGAGCTGAACAAAAGATGGCAAAAGTTAATGTTATATTCATTCATTTATTCATTGTCATTCAGTTTCGTTCACTGAATGTGATGGAGAAAATCAACCGACCCTTATCACAAACCCACACCCAGACCCAGATACACACACATTACGCCACAGAATGTGTCTCTTCATCTGCCCCTGCAGTGATTGTCAAATATCACTTGGGGACATTGTGAAGGAGAGCTTTGCCCAGGGCAGCACATCACAGCATTACTCACAGCTGTGACAGGGAGGTGGGCATGGGGCTGAACAAAAACACTATTCATCTACTGCTTACTGACCTGTGTGCCAGGGGGAGGAGGAAGAATACACACACACGTAGACACACATGCACGCGCACACACACACACCCCCCCTCAGGTCCTTCAGTCAAGGGCATGTGAGCCCAGCAGTCAGAGTGAATGAGTGTTTGAGTCAGGCTGCTCGGGGGACATAATATACCCTCTTTGTGAAAATATCACATATGTGATGTTTGCATTACATAGGAGTAATTTAGCAGACACTCCTATCCATAGGGAGCTGCAATAAGTGCATGCAACTCAGGTTTTCCTACAACAGGTTGGTGAGCCAAAAGTGAAGACATATGTTTCATGTGAGCTACCTGTATCTTTCAGCAACCATCATCATGATGAGTCACCCTAAACTTTGCCTGTGTCCCAAATGGCAAACTATTCCCTACATACAGTAGAGCACTGCTTTTGACCAGAGCACAATGGGCCCCGGTTAAAAGTAGTGCACTATATGGAATAGGGTGCCATTTGGGACACAGTCTAACTAATGGGGAGCTGTGCTGTACTATACTGATCTGTATAGCTTTACCACTATAAATGGCCAGACTCCCTCCACACGTCAATCAAGTCCAACCTGCTGATGCTGAACCATTGTCTGAGACTGGATTGTCTCACAAGTTCACATGCCTTTGATTCGCCGTGCAAAGTGAACTCAGACAAGACTGTCCCAATGGAACTAGAAAATGAGAGGTAGATGAAGAGAAGGTTCTGTGGCAATGTGCCTTCACAAGCACATGGATGCAAACACACACATAATCAAAAACGCAGACACAAACACACACACAGCAGGGGATGTCAGACTTGCAGATGTGTTTTCTCTGTTGTCATCCAGGCCATAAGAACACCCCGAGGGAGATACAGGTACAGTGGGTAGAACAAGTATTTGATACACTGCCAATTTTGCAGATTTTCCTACTTACAAAGCATGTAGAGGTCAGTCATTTATATCATAGGTACACTTCAACTGTGAGAGACGGAATCTAAAACAAAATCCAGAATGATTGTATTGTTGTATGATTGTATGATTTTTAAGTAATGAATTTGCATTTTATTGCATGAAATAAGTATTTGATACATCAGAAAAGCAGAACTTAATATTTGGTACAGAAACCTTTGTTTGCAATTACAGAGATCATACGTTTCCTAAAAAAAAAATCTAATTTTGTCTGTCATAGTTGAAGTGTACCTATGATGAAAATTACAGGCCTCTCATCTTTTTAAGTGGGAGAACTTGCACAATTGGTGGCTGACTAAATACTTTTTTCCCCCACTGTATACATACACATACATATATATACACACACACACACACACACACACACACACACACACACATTTCATTGCAAATTGCAATATATATATATTTATATTTCATAAAACTTACCCGTCCAGAAGTACGTCCTGTCCTTGCAGAAACAGCTCCTCAGTTCCTGTTTGAATCATAACACTCAAAGATTCCTCAAACAAAAAATCTGTCTCACTTTCACTTTTTCACTTTCACTGTAGACTTTGACTTCACTTTTCCTGATTTATTCGCTATGATGTCTTCAATGAAATCGTTGAAAATACAACTTTCCAAAATACTGCTGCGCGTAATAAGCGTCACAGCAACTCCTCTGATAGTCAAGGCGAGAAAGAAGTTCGTTACGCGTGCATTTACAAACAAGGAATGGTGGTCCAAACCAAAACCATTACATACTGGCGTTTACCTCAGCTCATTGGCTATCTACCCAGCTAGATTTCAAGAAGATCAGTGGTCATTGGGCAGAAATACAGTCAATCAACGAAGCTTCGCTAAAATTATTGGTGCGCAAGGTAGTCATTGCTCTTTGTCTTCAAATCAGTTCACTTCGGTCAATACTCCCTGCAAAAAGAACAATGAGTTTGGCTGTGTTGCAAACATCCAGAGGAATGCACTGAAACCAACCATGACTAGATAAACGATGGTTTACCGTGTGTAATTACGTTGAATGCTCCGTAAAAAAATTGATAGAGATGGAATTCACGGCACAAAATGGTTACAAAATGTTTCGATTTTATCAAAGAAAACGACACTTCATTTGATCACTGGGACCCTCAGGAAGAGAAATAAGAGCAAGATATCAGAATGTAAGTCATAATTTTACCTTCAGATGTGAATGTGTAAAAACTGTCATGGCGGAAAATGTTTTTTTGTTGTTGATTGCTCTTCTCAAACAAAAGCATGGTATTTGTTCTCTGTAATGGCTATTTTAAATCGGAAAACGTAGTTTGATTACTAAGATTCTAATATTTTGAAGGATGTAAGACACTTGCATTTTCAAGAATGTTTAATGTTACGACGTATTTCTCCCGGGGATCGCAGCCGTAAGACTTTAAGGCAAAACTGTTCCTGTGCCATTAGACTGAACTGCCTTGAATTTTGGAAAGTGCATTTAAGCATTTCAAATAGAAATGATTCTGAAATACCATTCAGTATGGAGGTTTTTCAGTGTCCATCTTCAGCAATTATCTCATGTGACATTTAGGATCACTTAGGGAAAACAGAAGAGTAAGAAATGACCTGTCAGAACCTGTTCTCTGAAATATGATTAAAAAGATTCTCTCTCTCTCTCTCTCTCTCTCTCTCTCGGCAGGCAGGCAGGCAGGCAGGCCTCTTGCTAACTGTCACTCAAATGCAAGGGGTTGAAGATGATTGGCTAGAACTCAAATTGCTAGGAGGCTGGCTCATAGATTATGCCTGTATGCACTACACATTGACACATCCAGCTTAAAGCTGGACGTTTACAAAATGCTTGTCTTTAATGTCCTGGAAACAGCTACTCTTCCTGGGGTCAGGCACATAACAAAAAAGACAAAAATACTTTACAATTGACATACATTTGAATCCTAACTTCACTTTCAGATAGTGAAAAAAAAAACACCCGACACACTGTGGATAGCCAATTTATTTGCTGCAATTATTTCAGAACAACAGGCTTCAGTATTGATTATATCTGGAGGAAGACAAAGTGTATCATTTGAGCCCATATCAGCCACATACACTATATAAAGTAAAACTAGGTGGTTTGGCTGTGTCAGGATGTTTGTCCTTAATAAGCCCAGTCTATTATGTGCATGTGTGTGTACACATGTTGTGCATTGATCTGTTAGTTTCTAATTTTTCAGAGTAAATAACTCACGGACACTAGAGAAGCTTAACCAAGTTTAATTCTTCCCAAAGGGTCGTTACAGCTGTAATTCAGACAAAAGCATGTTTCCACCCCCACAAGTATATATATACTCTACTTTAGGCACTCCTCCTTCTCTCCAATCCTTACATATTATGGTTCTACAGGAAGAGTGTAATAGGATAATAAATCCTTATTACTCCCTTCAGGGGATCTGACCTGACCTCCTGACCTCAACCCCTCCTTGGCCTATTCCACAGATGTCCATCCTTTTCCCCTATAGCAGTCCTGTGATCTCCTCCCGTCCACCCAACACATTCCAAAGCCATCTGTCTTTCTACAGAGACCCATTACCTTCTGACATAAAACCCAGTCTCTTGCACTCCCCATACACTATGCGTCTGATCTATCATGTCTTTAATATCTCAATGTTCAAAGTTTACTCCGAATCCAACACCTGAATGGCCTGTGTACCATCTCGTCCCCATGAACACACCACATAGGCTCCTTTCCCCAACAGACTTCCCAAAACAGCCCAAGCTTAGAACCCAACAGCCTCGTCACAGCCTCTTAGACACCTGCTACAGCCTCACAGCAGGTTCCTTCATTAAAACTTCACCACAAAGTGCATGAGTGCTGCCCAAGAGCTCCTCGTTACACTTACCACACCACTCCGAGCTGGCAGGCACAACCTGACATGACCAATAACTAACGCCAAGTCAGATGCCTGTTGGCACTTTGTAAACGGTCCATTTCTGCCCATTAAATGAAATGTCCCTAATTTTCTCCCATGGGCAGACAAGGTTTTATATGTAGAAAATTGCACCGTGCAAATCGGCGGCAGCTTCCATTTTGCAGTATCAAACGTCATTACAATAATGGACCTGGGCTTTTAAGCAAATACCTGATGGGTAAAATGTTCTCCAAGAGGATAGGCTTTTGGCCTCTACACCTACGAGAACAGGCAGGAAACGCACATGTGTATATATGGGCAGACAGGGAAAAGCAAACACACACGAAAGAGATACACACGCCCATGCTAGCACGCACGCGGGCACACACACACGCAGCTTCTCCAAAACAAACGTATCCATTCCAATTCAAACAACAGCTTTCAAAAAGCCCTGGAGGATAAAATAATGGGAAACGGTAACAGCCGCCCTGTATTGGGCACAACCTTGCTTTTTAACTGGCAGCATTCAGGACTAAGTGAGCCTAGCCACAGTCACTGCGGTTTCCCGCCTCCAGCTGCAGTGATAGAGAGTGGCTTTGGAGAGTGGGGCTGCCAGCCTGAGCCCTAGCCAATTGATTGCTGTTTAATTCAAAGAGGCACCTTATTTTTTTACACAAGATCCTCTACTCTCTAAGGTGTCGGGCTTTATAAGCGTCCGTGGTGTTCCTGCTCCTTAAGCCTGCAGCCAGGGTCTACTTTAAAATCAATCGTTTTGAATATCACCAGAAGGTCAAAATAAATATTCTTTGTTTAACTCGGCAGCTGTTGTAACCTGACCAATTGAGCTTGACAACAGTTCATTCCTGTGTGTGAACCCGGCCTAAAGTTTTCAATGATAATCACACCGTAGATTCAGCCCACAGAGCACAACGCAGCCAAAAGAAACATCTCTGAAGTGGTATTTGAAAGAACTGCTGTCTTTGAAGATACTCTGTAGAGTCTATGGGTCAAATTTTGAGAGGACTTGACCGTGGCCCTGTAAGCACTGTTTAATTCATTAAAAAAATATATTAAAAGGAGGAAAGAGCCAGTAGAACAGCGAGCAGCGGCATAGTCTGTCATTGTTCAGAGACAAAGCGGCGTGACAAACCTCAGACAGACTGCTGTATCGCCCTCTGAATTAGTACAATACTTAACAAGATCATATGTCAGCTTCATTCCCCGAAATTAACTCGCTTTGGCACAGTCAATGAAACCAATTATGCTCATCGGTGAGACATGCGTTTTGAAATTAATATTTTGGGAAGGGGGAAAAGAGATGTGCCTAGATGTGCTGAACAACTCACTTCAAATCAAAATCAGTTGGACTCACCCAGACAGCTTCCTGACGTTCAGTCCAGCTGGACGAAGCACTCAACGATCCCCAGAGGAAGTTTCTCCTCTCTCCACTTTCTCTCTTCTCTTCTCCTCCTTTTTTCTTCTTCTCCCAGGCAGGGATTAGGCAGCCTGCTTTCAGTTGTTTTAGTGACTGTCAGACATACCTACATAGGTTATTGCAATACAACATTCACACAACGTACATTTGTCTCAAGATACAACTTCCAACAGATGATCTTTTAATGTAGTGTGACCTGAAAGAAAGCCGCGCCCTAAGGCATACAAACAGCCCTGAGAAACAGATGGTCTGTTATGATACACACATAGTCATTGTATAAGCTTTCTGATCCTAGTGGAGACATGCTAGGCTATCGAACATCTTCATACCCAACACAGCGAAAGCTACATAACACCAGCCTGCTCGAAAACACCAGCCACCTTTTTAGTGAAATAACTTCCTTAGACACAGGCGATATGACAAACCTAATTTCTCTGGCTAGCAGCTGGAAGGGAGGCAGGCTGCACGAAGCAGGCAGCAGACAGGCATCAGTATTCTCCTGGTGTGGTGCAGGCTGCAAACAGAAACAGGCGTTGTTGTGTTGCCCGCCGGCTGCACTAGGCTCCGTTCGTTCCGCTGTTTAAACACGCTAACGGTATTCTCTAACGGACGCTCCCTCATTAACGGGAGAACACACCGGAGCGATGTGGCGAGTGGCAGGGAACGGAGGGGAATGCTGACTGGCAGGTGTGACATTTCTGACAGCTCACCGTCCATCCCAGGTGCCCGTCGATTGCCGTCGACGATGTCTGAGCGGAGAAGGCTGGTCGGAACACAAAACAGTCATATGTTTATATAGTCTCATCGGAAGACCATGCAGGAATCAAATAACTGTAAATAACTCAAAGGGAAATATTGCCAAAACAAACTTTTCTTTCATGTCTAAACTTGGGTATGAAAAGCATGTGTGAAGTTTGGTGTTTTCTAATATTGGTGCCAAACGGTCACATCTGCAAACACACCTTCAGTATGTGTTTGTTTATATCAAATTTCCCACATTGAATTGTACCCTATTTATTCAAATTGAAAAAGGTAGACCAGTGTGTGTGTGTGTGTGTGTGTGTGTGGTGTGTGCGTGTGTTTGGTTTGCCAACTGGTAGGTTTGAGATTAAACCCGTTCTCCTCTTCTACTAGCCTCTGGGGAGCCTCTGTTCTCAGGTCCTAAAACAATAGAGCTGCTATAGTACATTGGGCTGCAGGAATACACAAACAATCAAATATTCTGACTCACAGTCCGGATAAAATCTTATTATGGAAGGAAAGATACAAACACAGAAATAACCTCCCTTGAGGCCCTAGTGTGTGACTAACCTGAAAAAAGAATACAACATTCCATCAAACTCAGATTACAAGCATATCTCCTCAGGTTTTGGATGGGAGCAACACTTGCAGACAGTCAGATAATCAAACAAATTTGAAAATCTGTTTGGAGAAAGTGGCTTGAAAATGGAAGTGTTCCTGTCACGTCCAGACCTTAGTTCCTTTTTATGTCTCTATTTTAGTTTGTTGTGTTGTTCTATGTTTTTGTATTTCTGTGTTTGGCCTGGTATGGTTCCCAATCAGAGGCTGTTTATCATTGTCTCTGATTGAGAACCATACTTAGGCAGCCAGTTTTCCCACTATGATTTGTGGGTAGTTGTTTTCTGTTTTGTGTTGCTGCACCTTACAGGACTGTTTCGTTTTCGTTTCACGCTCTGTGTTATTTTGTTTAGTGTTTCTGTTCCTAATAAATAACATGAACACTTACCAAGCTGCGCATTGGTCCGATCCTTCATACTCCTCGTCAGAAGAGGAGGAAAATCGGTACAGTTCCATACATTATGTATAGGTACATTGGGAGGCCCAGACAGCCCTATCCACTACTCCTGTTGATGTCTGTGCTGTATAGAAGAGGGTGTTTTAGGACAACAGAACCTCTCTCTCTCTATATATATATATATATATATATATATATATATATATATAGAGAGAGAGAGAATATGAAAGGTCCAGTGTTGCCAACAACTGGTCAGGGTATCATGGCAACCGCATCCACACTCAGAGTCTTCAGAATCATCCGCGCTAATCATCTCCATACACACACACAAACGCACACACAAAGACAGAGTGGAGGACCATCTGCCTGCTTCACCTCAATAAACACACACAAACACTTACACACACCCTCCCACCTATCGGCCGTCACAACCACATGGGTGTGTGAGAGGATCGATAGAGCGAGCAGTCTCCTGGTGTTGTGCGTGTAGTCTTTTGTCCCTGACAGTGACAGTGGTCTGTGTAACTGGTAATTTAATTAGCATGCAGGTAGATAACTAGGATTACTGTCACTACTACCCTCTCAAAAGTATCCCAGACCCGGAGTCCTGTCTGCTGCTGAGTGGCAGGCTTAGACCCCCAGGACCACTGCCAGGTTATAATATGTTCCTTTCAACTACCACTTCTTATCTGTCAGTATGCTAATGGTCAGACTTGAATGGGAAAGGTAAGACTGTATTTTTGCTATGCATTGGGCTGTAGAATAACATGAATCAACGGCAGACAGCAGTCCTCTATTTTGTCCATTGTAAAATGACTGCCGTTTGGCCCGCAAGCCACTTCCCATTAAATGTGTTGTAAATACAAATCATTGTGCTGTCCGTGGCCTATTATTTTCCGTTTTTTTTCTCATTTCATTGTAGAGGGAGGTTGGACTCACACAAAGCAGCCGACAGGGACATCAGTTAAACAAATCCCTGACTTTCATTACTTTTAATCTGACATACAAAGCTTGTCTGTTGTTGTATACAGGAAAAGGTGTTGTGTTCCTCTTTTCAGTTTTATCGATCGTTCCTCTCCAGTGAGAATGAATGTATTGATGCAGCTCGCTGCTTCTCAGATCTGATGTATTTTTTTTCCTTCGGCGTTTAGTGAGACGGAGCAGGCTAGTTCAGAAACATAAAGGATTCTGCCCTCAGTGTCTACAAGTAGACACCCATTACCACACACACACACACACACACACACACACACACACACACACACACACAGAGGGGACCAGGCACACACACGCCCGCGTGCACACACACACACACACACTGCCTTCTCGTCATCCACCCAGCTTGCGGATAGCTTCTCCACTAGTAGCTACTTCCGTATGGAAGACAACATCCCTCGGTGGAGTGGTCGAGGTTTGTAAATGCTGTAAGACCAGGGAAGATCGATGAAAGAAATGCGTTGTGCTCAAAACGGAAAGAATTTGTTTCGCTGTGTGTCAGGAAAAGTGATTTGCTGTATTGACGGTTTAATTAATACAGAGCGTAAAGGAAAAGGAAAGTCCGCCCTCTTGGGTGTAGGGAAACGTGTAGAGATTCAGATGGGCAGAAACAAGATATAGCATACTGTAGAGGGATAGGTTGTGGGATGGGTACAGGACTGGGAATGTTACATTACACTTGTTGTCACTGTGTCTTTGTCCTCATAATTGAAAATCAATAAACGTGACTTGTTTCAGGAAGACATACATTACCAGTCAAAAGTTTGAACAAACCTACTCATTCAAGGGTTTTTCTTTATTTTTTACTGTTTTCTACATTGTAGAATAATAACACATATGGAATCATGTAGTAAGCAAAAAAGTGTTACACAAATCAAAACATGTTTTAGATTTGAGATTCTTAAAAGTAACAAACCTTTGCCTTGATGACAGCTTTGCACACTCTTGGCATTCTCTCAACCAGCTACATGAGGAGTCACCTGGAATGCATTTCAATTAACAGGTGTGCCTTGTTAAATGTTAAATTGTGGAATTTCTTTCCATCTTATTGAGTTTGAGCCAATAGGTTGTTTTGTGACAAGGTAGGGGTGGTATACAGAAAATAGCCCTATTTGGTAAAAGACTAAGTCCATATTATGTCAAGAACAGTTCAAATAAGCGAAGAGAAACGACAATCCATCATTACTTTAAAACATGAAGGTCAGTCAATCAGGAAAATGTCAAAAACTTGTGAAGTTGCAAAAACCATCAAGCGCTATGATGAAACTGGCTCTCAAGAGGACCGCCACAGGAAAGAAAGACCCAGAGTTACTTCTGCTGCAGAGAAGAAACACGAGCAATGGACAAGAGACTGGTGGAGTCCAAATTGGAGATTTTTGGTTTCAACTCTTGTGTCGTTGTGAGACGCAGAGTTGGTGAACGAATTATCTTTGCATGTGTGGTTCCCACCGCGAAGCATGGAGGAGGAAGTGTGATGGTGTGGGGGTGTTTTGCTGGTGACACTGTCAGTGATTTAATTAGAATTCAAAGCACACTTAACCAGCAGGGCTACCACAGCCGTTGCGTTTCGTGGGACAACCATTTATTTTTTAACAGGACAATGACCCAACAGGCTGTGTAAGGGCTATTTGTTTACCTTTTTGTTGGTGACACTTTGATATCGTGATAATATGCAGCTGTTTAAAGGGAAAATCCACAGATTAAACAATAACAAAATGGTTGCCCCGCCTCTGTTTTGGTAAAAACGTGCCTGGAGAAATTTAACCAGTCTCAGATTAAACTTTTTTTTTTTTTACCTTTATTTAACTAGGCAAGTCAGTTTAAGAACAAATTTCTATTTTCAATGACAGCCTAGGAACAGCCTGTTCAGGGGCAGAATGACAGATTAGTACCTTGACAGTTCAGGGATTTGAACTTGCAACCTTTCGGTTACGTGGCCAATGCTCTAACCACTAGGCTACCCTGCCGCCCCAGACAGATGTGGATACAATGACTGACCATCTATGATATCAAAATTAATGTTTTAATCATGTTATGAGGCTGTACAGTGTTTAACTGATTTTTAATGGAATATCTACATAAGCCTTCTTTACACTAGTTGAGTATCTGGAGCATCAGCATTTGTGGGTTCGATTACAGGCTCAAAATGTCCAGAAACAATGATCTTTCTTCTGAAACTCGTCAGTCTATTCTTGTTCTGAGAAATGAAGGCTATTCTATGCGAGAAATTGCCAAGAAACTGAAGATCTCGTACAACGCTGTGTACTACTCCCTTCAGAGAACAAAGCAAACTGGCCCTGACCAGAATAGGAAGAGGAGTGAGAGGCCCCAGGGCAAGAGGACAAGTACATTAGAGTGTCTAGTTTGAGAAACAGACGTCTCACAAGTCCTCAACTGGCAGCTTCATTAAATACTAGCTAAACAATGAACCATAATCCCAACTCGTGACGTTAATACCCTGCATGAATTTGCAAGTAGCTAACCAACCAGGTTCAATGTTGGCTTGCTAACATTAAGGCTATAACTAGCAAAGCTTCATTAAATAGTACCCGCAAACACCAGTCTCAACGTCAACAGTGAAGAGGTGACTCAGGGATGCTGGCCTTCTAGGCAGAGTTGCAAATAAAAGCCACTACCCAATACAAATAAAAGATTAAGATGGGCAAAAGAAAACATACACTGGACAGAGGAACTCTGCCTAGAAGGCCAGCATCCCGGCGTCGCCTCTTCACTGTTGACGTTGAGACTGGTGTTTGCGGGTACTATTTAATGAAGCTTTGCTAGTTATAGCCTTAATGTTAGCAAGCCAACATTGAACCTGGTTGGTTAGCTACTTGCAAATTCATGCAGGGTATTAACGTCACGAGTTGGGATTATGGTTCATTGTTTAGCTAGCTAGCTAGCTAGCTGGTAAATTCCCTCTGGCTATCTACTCTGATTTCAGAGCACTCTCATGTGAGTGTGCCAGCGCTGAATAACTGACAAACTTATGAACGTTCAACACCTGTTGAATATGGTCGGTGTCAGTAAAAACTGCCAAAAAAAGCATAATTAAATTGTTGCCAGCAGCACAGTTGCAGTCAACAAGGCTTTGGATAACATAAAAACAGCCTAACCAGCTCTGATAGGACGAGTAAAATTGTCAGTGAGCTCATTTGTGTCTGGAAGTAGCTAGCAAGCTAGCCAACATTAGCCAGTTAGCTTGGGTGCTTGACTGCTGTTGTTAGGACAGAATACTCGGATCAACCCTACTCCTTGGCCAGAGTGTCCAGTGTGTTACTTACTTTCCCATTGTTCCTCAACTCCATTTCAAATCTTGCTACAGAAAACCGAATCTAGCAAGTCGGTCGCTAATATAGTAATAAACAAAAACATATACAATTGGTGTCTGCATTGTATCTTAAAAGCATAAGCACAAATCTATACATTTGCAAAACATTCCTTTATTATAAATAAATCATTTGTATAAAAACTGGCATGCTTCAACCAGGGCATTTACAGATTCACAACCCAGGGCTACCCATCCAGTTAGCCATTCGATACAAGAGACAAACTTTCTGAATATGCAAGGTCGCACGACAGCTGGGACAAGAATGAAAAAATCTTCACAACCACAAAAATACTTACAAGTAGAATAACAATAAACATCATGGTCAATTCTCAGTTTCTTCTATTTTCTCTTTTAAATATTTTTAAATTTTAAACTCTTTTAATGTCTTTTAATCTCCCATGTACCCTTATGTATAACTTTTACACAGTTTTGTTTTGTTATGTTTTCTTCTTTTTTTCTTCCTTTTTTTCTCTGGACCATATAGCCTGCAGTGGATTATTTTTTAAACCATTGTCTTCACGGTTAGTTCAAAGTTTATGGCAGGACCGTTGTGCTGTGATTTGCAGGAAGAGAGCGAACGGGGCCCACTGATTGGTGGTTGGTCTTTGTGGTCCCGCCTCTCTGGTGGTAGTAAGGTTTGATGCTGTCAGAACAATATAAAATGTCTCATGCTTGGTTACCGGTGGCGGTGGGAGCTCCATCGGTCTGTCCGTCTTTTCGTCCGTCAGTCCGTCATCTGTCTGTGACAGCTCCTTTTCTCAGCCCTCCCTCCACTTTGGTGCTGTTCAGATGTTCAGATGGCATGATTACTGTAGCTGACATATGTTGTCTTAGTTGATGAAGCTGCCAGGGGGGGGGGGAAAGGGGGGAAGAGAGGAGAGGAAATATATCAAGGCATATATATTTCCTATTGACCGTAATATTAGAGCACACCTGCGTCTGGGGTCTGAGGCTGTGTTTATCAAGTCCATTATACGTCCCCTGTAGCTGTTGGTTGTAAATGTCAGTGGTTTTTAAGCGACCACGGACCGCTGGCACTGAGCTATCGTCAAGACGGTGCCCTGTACCCGCCTTGTTTATATGAGGATTGTAAGAGAGAATGTGTCAAACTGTAGGAATCAAAACTGTTCCAACAGTTTCTTCTTCACACAACACAAACCCGAGGCAGATAGCATTTGAAAATAATGTCTCAGGCTGGGGTTTGTGAAACTTAACTCTGTATGAGTCCAGTCAGTTGTGCCAATGAGGGAATAGATGTGTGAGTGACCTGTGCTGTTGTGTTGTTGTCCGTGTGTTGTTGTTGTTCGTGTGTGTGTCCGTGCAAACGTGCGTGTGCATACATGTGTGTTATTGTGTGTTATTCAAGCCGACCAAACTGCTGACTGCGAGACTTCTTCGCGTTCAGGTCTGTAATGAAGAAATCGTTCAATCTGCTGCAGTTCAGAAGACAGAAAATGAACCCTAATTACTCCAAACATTCCAGAACCTTCTAAACCTCTCAGAACACCCAGATCAACTCTGTGCTAAGATAAATGCTTTTAACACCCACTCTGAGTCTCCATGGGAGAAAGACTAACATTTCCAGGTCGTAGTGTTGAAGAGGCCCGACTAGCTCCGCACACAACAAAGCTTTGAAGTTTACGTAAGCTGTTGCACATAGTTAAGCTGAATGGGAAGCTCATTTGAATACTCTGTATGTGCTGTAAACAACCGTGCAAAAAAAAAAAAGCAGCACTCAAGCTGCTCTATCAAGAACATTGTTTACAATTCAGATGACATTTTTATATATTAAAAGTACTGATATTTGAATGAGCGATATGAAAAAGGCCCAATTTACATGTAACTACTGTTATACTGTCGTTGTCGAGATTATCAAACGGTTGGTTATATCAGTGTAGTTGTATAGATTATTTCTGTTGTGTGTTAGTGTAGATCTATAGATTTGTTTTTTTCTCTATGAGTTTAGGTATATAGTCTGTTAGTTATATTAGTGTAGGCCAGGGATCATCAACTAGATTCAGCCACGGGCTGGAATATAATTACAAATAACTTGGAGACAGCAAATTGACCGCAAAAAGCCCAAAAAGATTTGTTTGACTAAAACATAATAATTTCAGACCTTGCTAACATTTGTATACGATCACGTGTCTCTCTACTATGGGAATACTTGATTTCCAAAATGTTTCATTCATTGGAGCCGATTTCCTGGTGTTTTGACAGTCTTTTATGTCCAACAATGAAATTTCAACAAACACTTTATTATTATTATTTTTTTTAAACTTGGGGAGACAAATAAAACCATTCAGCCCACGGGCCGGCAGTTGGGGTACCCTGGTGTAGATGTATATATGCATACTGTTAGTATAAGTGTATACAATATATCATTAGATATATAAGTGTATTATGTATAGGTTAGTAAAGGTGTGTTCTTACTCACTATTGGTCTCCATGCTCTCACACAGCTCCGTCTTGACCTCTCCGTTGGGTCTGTCGCCCCCCTTCTGCAGCTTGCCTGACATGGCGGCGGCGGTGACGATGGCCTTGAAGCTGCGTTTACGCTTGGGGATGTTCTGCTCAGGGTGGAAGATGATGACGTAGACCTTGGGCATGTACAACATCCCCAGAGAGACAGAGGCGCTGAGGCTGAGCGAGATAGTCAGGGTGGTGGTCTGGATGTACATCTGGAGAGGGGAGGGAGGGAGGGCATCAATATACTGTAACCATTCTACAAGTGAAATAGCCATTCTGCTAGTTTTGCACATTTTCAAAAACTACACACTGGTAGAAACTAAACACTAACAACTGTACATAGACCAATCTACACTCATATAAGCCATACGCTGATATAAACCATAAGCTGATATAAGCCATATGCTAATACAAACCATATGCTAATACAAACCATATGCTAATACAAACCATAAGCTGACATAAGCCATATGCTGATATAAACCATAAACTGATATAAACCATACGCTGATATAAACCATAAGCTAACCATAAGCTAATCTTAGCAATTTCTTCTTAGCTAGCTACATAGCCGTCTTTGTATCAAAGATAATTGCGTAATTATCGTATTTCGTCGTCCTAACGTAGCCTACACTGCTATCTGCCCAGCAGCTAGCCAGCTAGCTAACGCCCACCGTCTACATAGCTAGCTACATAGCCGTCTCTGTATCAAAGATAATTGTGTAGATAATTGTGTAGATAATTGTGTAGTCTAGAGCGATTTTCTAGTTTACCTAGACAGCTATTGTCGTTCTTTTAACGCAACGTAACGTAATCAACACTGCTAGCTAGCCAGCTAGCCCCTGAATCAACAACGCAGCCACTGCCAGCTAGCCTACAAAGTCAACAACGCAGCCACTGCCAGCTAGCCTACTTCAGCAGTACTGTATCATTTTTAATCATTTTAGTCAATAAGAATAGCAGCACTGTAGAAACTATTACCCTCAACTGAACGACTTGATTAGTGTAGAGTTAGCTAGCTACATAGTTGTCTTTGCTGTCTTCGTATCCAAGATAATTGTGTAGTTTAGAGTGTGTAGTTTTTAGAGTGATTATCTTAATTTACCGAGGTTAGCTAGCCAGCTATTTGTCGTCCTTAACGTAGGAGACACTGCTAGCTAGCCAACAGCTAGCCAACGTCTACCGATTAGAACTCAACAACCCGGTCGCATTCCGCCTCGCTCCACAGGTAGTATCACATTTTCATTTCATTTCATTACAGTACAACGGTTTGATTTGTTTGATCGTAGCTAGCTACATAGCTAGCTACATAACCGTCTCTGTATCAAAGATAATTGTGTAGTCTAGAGCGATTTTCTAGGTTACCTAGCCAGCTATTGTCGTTCTTTTAAGGCAACGTAACGTAATCAACACTGCTAGCTAGCCAGCTAGCCCCCGAATCAACAACGCAGCCACTGCCAGCTAGCCTACTTCAGCAGTACTGTATCATTTTTAATCATTTTAGTCAATAAGATTCTTGCTACGTAAGCTCAACTTTCTGAACATTCGAGACGTGTAGTCCACTTGTCATTCCAATCTCCTTTGCATTAGCGTAGCCTCTTCTGTAGCCTGTCAACTATGTGTCTGTCTATCCCTGTTCTCTCCTCTCTGCACAGACCATACAAACGCTCCACACCGCGTGGCCGCGACCACCCTAATCTGGTGGTCCCAGCGTGCACGACCCACGTGGAGTTCCAGGTCTCCGGTAGCCTCTGGAACTGCCGATCTGCGGCCAACAAGGCAGAGTTCATCTCAGCCTATGCCTCCCTCCAGTCCCTCGACTTCTTGGCACTGACGGAAACATGGATCACCACAGATAACACTGCTACTCCTCCTGCTTTCTCTTCGTCCGCCCACGTGTTCTCGCACACCCCGAGATCTTCTGGTCAGCGGGGTGGTGGCAAGTGGTCATTCTCTCTTTCTCCCCTTACCCATCTGTCTATCGCCTCCTTTGAATTCCATGCTGTCACAGTTACCAGCCCTTTCAAGCTTAACATCCTTATTATTTATCGCCCTCCAGGTTCCCTCGGAGAGTTCATCAATGAGCTTGATGCCTTGATAAGCTCCTTTCCTGAGGACGGCTCACCTCTCACAGTTCTGGGCGACTTTAACCTCCCCACGTCTACCTTTGACTCATTCCTCTCTGCCTCCTTCTTTCCACTCCTCTCCTCTTTTGACCTCTCCCTCTCACCCCCCCCCCCTTAAAAGATTTAGATGCACTACTGTTCCACTGGATGTCATAAGGTGAATGCACCAATTTGTAAGTCGCTCTGGATAAGAGCGTCTGCTAAATGACTTAAATGTAATGTAAATGTTTACTAGATGCTGTTCTTCCACTAACCTCATTGCAACTCCCCTCCAAGTCTCCGACCACTACCTTGTATCCTTTTCCCTCTCGCTCTCATCCAACACTTCCCACACTGCCCCTACTCGGATGGTATCGCGCCGTCCCAACCTTCGCTCTCTCTTCCCCGCTACTCTCTCCTCTTCCATCCTATCATCTCTTCCCTCTGCTCAAACCTTCTCCAACCTATCTCCTGATTCTGCCTCCTCAACCCTCCTCTCCTCCCTTTCTGCATCCTTTGACTCTCTATGTCCCCTATCCTCCAGGCCGGCTCGGTCCTCCCCTCCCGCTCCGTGGCTCGACGACTCATTGCGAGCTCACAGAACAGGGCTCCGGGCAGCCGAGCGGAAATGGAGGAAAACTCGCCTCCCTGCGGACCTGGCATCCTTTCACTCCCTCCTCTCTACATTTTCCTCTTCTGTCGCTGCTGCTAAAGCCACTTTCTACCACTCTAAATTCCAAGCATCTGCCTCTAACCCTAGGAAGCTCTTTGCCACCTTCTCCTCCCTCCTGAATCCCCCCCCTCCTCCCTCTCTGCAGATGACTTCGTCAACCATTTTGAAAAGAAGGTCGACGACATCCGATCCTCGTTTGCTAAATCAAACGACACCGCTGATTCTGCTCACACTGCCCTACCCTGTGCTCTGACCTCTTTCTCCCCTCTCTCTCCAGATGAAATCTCGCGTCTTGTGACGGCCGGCCGCCCAACAACCTGCCCGCTTGACCCTATCCCCTCCTCTCTTCTCCAGATCATTTCCGGAGACCTTCTCCCTTACCTCACCTCGCTCATCAACTCATCCCTGACCGCTGGCTACGTCCCTTCCGTCTTCAAGAGAGCGAGAGTTGCACCCCTTCTGAAAAAACCTACACTCGATCCCTCCGATGTCAACAACTACAGACCAGTATCCCTTCTTTCTTTTCTCTCCAAAACCCTTGAACGTGCCGTCCTTGGCCAGCTCTCCCGCTATCTCTCTCAGAATGACCTTCTTGATCCAAATCAGTCAGGTTTCAAGACTAGTCATTCAACTGAGACTGCTCTTCTCTGTATCACGGAGGCGCTCCGCACTGCTAAAGCTAACTCTCTCTCCTCTGCTCTCATCCTTCTAGACCTATCGGCTGCCTTCGATACTGTGAACCATCAGATCCTCCTCTCCACCCTCTCCGAGTTGGGCATCTCCCGGCGCGGCCCACGCTTGGATTGCGTCCTACCTGACAGGTCGCTCCTACCAGGTGGCGTGGCGAGAATCCGTCTCCTCACCACGTGCTCTCACCACTGGTGTCCCCCAGGGCTCTGTTCTAGGCCCTCTCCTATTCTCGCTATACACCAAGTCACTTGGCTCTGTCATAACCTCACATGGTCTCTCCTATCATTGCTATGCAGACGACACACAATTAATCTTCTCCTTTCCCCCTTCTGATGACCAGGTGGCGAATCGCATATCTGCATGTCTGGCAGACATATCAGTGTGGATGACGGATCACCACCTCAAGCTGAACCTCGGCAAGACGGAGCTGCTCTTCCTCCCGGGGAAGGACAACTCCACTGTGTCCTCCTCCCAGAGCGCTAAGAACCTTGGCGTGATCCTGGACAACACCCTGTCGTTCTCAACTAACATCAAGGCGGTGGCCCGTTCCTGTAGGTTCATGCTCTACAACATCCACAGAGTACGACCCTGCCTCACACAGGAAGCGGCGCAGGTCCTAATCCAGGCACTTGTCATCTCCCGTCTGGATTACTGCAACTCGCTGTTGGCTGGGCTCCCTGCCTGTGCCATTAAACCCCTACAACTCATCCAGAACGCCGCAGCCCGTTTGGTGTTCAACCTTCCCAAGTTCTCTCACGTCACCCCGCTCCTCCGCTCTCTCCACTGGCTTCCAGTTGAAGCTCGCATCCGCTACAAGACCATGGTGCTTGCCTACGGAGCTGTGAGGGGAACGGCACCTCAGTACCTCCAGGCTCTGATCAGGCCCTACACCCAAACAAGGGCACTGCGTTCATCCACCTCTGGCCTGCTCGCCTCCCTACCACTGAGGAAGTACAGTTCCCGCTCAGCCCAGTCAAAACTGTTCGCTGTTCTGGCCCCCAATGGTGGAACAAACTCCCTCACGACGCCAGGACAGCGGAGTCAATCACCACCTTCCGGAGACACCTGAAACCCCACCTCTTTAAGGAATACCTAGGATAGGATAAAGTAATCCTTCTCACCCCCCCTTAAAAGATTTAGATCCACTATTGTAAAGTGGCTGCTCCACTGGATGTCATAAGGTGAATGCACCAATTTGTAAGTCGCTCTGGATAAGAGCGTCTGCTAAATGACTTAAATGTAAATGTAATATAAACCATACGCTGATATAAACCATAACCTGATATAAACCATAACCTGATATAAACCATACGCTGATATAAACCATAAACTGATATAAACCATAAGCTGATATAAACCATAAGCTGATATAAACCATAAGCTGATATAAACCATATATAAACCATGATATAAACCATAAACTGATATAAACCATACGCTGATATAAACCATAAGCTGATATAAACCATAAGCTGATATAAACCATAAGCTGATATAAACCATAAGCTGATATAAACCATAAGCTGATATAAACCATAAGCTGATATAAACCATAAGCTGATATAAACCATAAGCTGATATAAACCATACGCTGATATAAACCATAAGCTGATATAAACCATATATAAACCATAGCTGATATAAACCATACGCTGATATAAACCATAAGCTGATATAAACCATACGCTGATATAAACCATAAGCTGATATAAACCATAAGCTGATATAAACCATAAGCTGATATAAACCATACGCTGATATAAACCATAAGCTGATATAAACCATAAGCTGATATAAACCATAAGCTGATATAAACCATAAGCTGATATAAACCATATGCTGATATAAACCATAAGCTGATATAAACCATAATGATATAAACCATGATATAAACCATAAGCTGATATAAACCATAAGCTGATATAAACCATAATATAAACCTGCTGATATAAACCATATGCTGATATAAACCATGATATAAACCATAAGCTGATATAAACCATAAGCTGATATAAACCTGATATAAACCTGATATAAACCATACGCTGATATAAACCATAAGCTGATATAAACCATAAGCTGATATAAACCATAAGCTGATATAAACCATAAGCTGATATAAACCATACGCTGATATAAACCATATGCTGATATAAACCATACGCTGATATAAACCATATGCTGATATAAACCATAATATAAACTATATATAAACCATATGCTGATATAAACCATATGCTGATATAAACCATAAGCTGATATAAACCATAAGCTGATATAAACCATAAGCTGATATAAACCATAAGCTGATATAAACCATATGCTGATATAAACCATATGCTGATATAAACCATAAGCTGATATAAACCATAAGCTGATATAAACCATACGCTGATATAAACCATAAGCTGATATAAACCATAAGCTGATATAAACCATATGCTGATATAAACCATAAGATATAAACCATACGCTATAAACCTGATATAAACCATACGCTGATATAAACCATACGCTGATATAAACCATACGCTGATATAAACCATACGCTGATATAAACCATAAGCTGATATAAACCATACGCTGATATAAACCATAAGCTGATATAAACCATAAGCTGATATAAACCATAAGCTGATATAAACCATAAGCTGATATAAACCATAAGCTGATATAAACCATATGCTGATATAAACCATAAGCTGATATAAACCATAAGCTGATATAAACCATATGCTGATATAAACCATACGCTGATATAAACCATAAACTGATATAAACCATAAGCTGATATAAACCATAAGCTGATATAAACCATAAGCTGATATAAACCATAAGCTGATATAAACCATAAGCTGATATAAACCATAAGCTGATATAAACCATACGCTGATATAAACCATAAGCTGATATAAACCATAAGCTGATATAAACCATACGCTGATATAAACCATACGCTGATATAAACCATAAGCTGATATAAACCATAAGCTGATATAAACCATACGCTGATATAAACCATAAGCTGATATAAACCATAAGCTGATATAAACCTGATATAAACCATAAGCTGATATAAACCATACGCTGATATAAACCATAAGCTGATATAAACCATAAGCTGATATAAACCATACGCTGATATAAACCATAAGCTGATATAAACCATACGCTGATATAAACCTGATATAAACCATAAGCTGATATAAACCATACGCTGATATAAACCATAAGCTGATATAAACCATACGCTGATATAAACCATAACCTGATATAAACCATAAACTGATATAAACCATACGCTGATATAAACCATAAGCTGATATAAACCATAATAAACCATAAGCTGATATAAACCATACGCTGATATAAACCATATAAACCATAAGCTGATATAAACCATAAGCTGATATAAACCATACGCTGATATAAACCATAAGCTGATATAAACCATAAGCTGATATAAACCATAAGCTGATATAAACTATGCTGATATAAACCATAAGCTGATATAAACCATACGCTGATATAAACCATAAGCTGATATAAACCATAAGCTGATATAAACCATAAGCTGATATAAACCATAAGCTGATATAAACCATACGCTGATATAAACCATACGCTGATATAAACCATACGCTGATATAAACCATAAGCTGATATAAACCATACGCTGATATAAACCATACGCTGATATAAACCATACGCCTGATATAAACCATAAGCTGATATAAACCATACGCTGATATAAACCATAAGCTGATATAAACCATAAGCTGATATAAACCATAAGCTGATATAAACCATAAGCTGATATAAACCATAAGCTGATATAAACCATACGCTGATATAAACCATAAGCTGATATAAACCATACGCTGATATAAACCATACGCTGATATAAACCATACGCTGATATAAACCATAAGCTGATATAAACCATACGCTGATATAAACCATAAGCTGATATAAACCATAAGCTGATATAAACCATACGCTGATATAAACCATACGCTGATATAAACCATAAGCTGATATAAACCATACGCTGATATAAACCATAAGCTGATATAAACCATACGCTGATATAAACCATAAGCTGATATAAACCATACGCTGATATAAACCATACGCTGATATAAACCATACGCTGATATAAACCTGATATAAACCATACGCTGATATAAACCTGATATAAACCATACGCTGATATAAACCATAAGCTGATATAAACCATAAGCTGATATAAACCATACGCTGATATAAACCATAAGCTGATATAAACCATAAGCTGATATAAACCATACGCTGATATAAACCATAAGCTGATATAAACCATACGCTGATATAAACCATACGCTGATATAAACCATAAGCTGATATAAACCATAAGCTGATATAAACCATACGCTGATATAAACCATACGCTGATATAAACCATAAGCTGATATAAACCTGATATAAACCATACGCTGATATAAACCATAAGCTGATATAAACCATAAGCTGATATAAACCATAAGCTGATATAAACCATAAACTGATATAAACCATAAGCTGATATAAACCATAAGCTGATATAAACCATAAGCTGATATAAACCATAAGCTGATATAAACCATAAGCTGATATAAACCATAAGCTGATATAAACCATACGCTGATATAAACCATAAGCTGATATAAACCATACGCTGATATAAACCATACGCTGATATAAACCATAAGCTGATATAAACCATAAGCTGATATAAACCATAAGCTGATATAAACCATAAGCTGATATAAACCATACGCTGATATAAACCTGATATAAACCATAAGCTGATATAAACCATACGCTGATATAAACCATAAGCTGATATAAACCATACGCTGATATAAACCATAAGCTGATATAAACCATAAACTGATATAAACCATACCAAACCATAAGCTGATATAAACCATAAGCTGATATAAACCATAAGCTGATATAAACCATAAGCTGATATAAACCATACGCTGATATAAACCATATAAACCATGATATAAACCATAAGCTGATATAAACCATTAGCTGATATAAACCATACGCTGATATAAACCATACGCTGATATAAACCTGATATAAACCATACGCTGATATAAACCTGATATAAACCATACGCTGATATAAACCATAAGCTGATATAAACCATTAGCTGATATAAACCATACGCTGATATAAACCATACGCTGATATAAACCATAAGCTGATATAAACCATAAGCTGATATAAACCATACGCTGATATAAACCATACGCTGATATAAACCATAAGCTGATATAAACCATACGCTGATATAAACCATACGCTGATATAAACCATACGCTGATATAAACCATAAGCTGATATAAACCTGATATAAACCATAAGCTGATATAAACCATAAGCTGATATAAACCATAAGCTGATATAAACCATAAGCTGATATAAACCATAAACTGATATAAACCATAAGCTGATATAAACCATACGCTGATATAAACCATAAGCTGATATAAACCATAAGCTGATATAAACCATAAGCTGATATAAACCATACGCTGATATAAACCATACGCTGATATAAACCATAAGCTGATATAAACCATAAGCTGATATAAACCATACGCTGATATAAACCATACGCTGATATAAACCATACGCTGATATAAACCATACGCTGATATAAACCTGATATAAACCATAAGCTGATATAAACCATACGCTGATATAAACCATAAGCTGATATAAACCATTAGCTGATATAAACCATACGCTGATATAAACCATACGCTGATATAAACCATACGCTGATATAAACCATACCTGATATAAACCATAAGCTGATATAAACCATAAGCTGATATAAACCATAAGCTGATATAAACCATACGCTGATATAAACCATACGCTGATATAAACCATAAACTGATATAAACCATAAGCTGATATAAACCATAAGCTGATATAAACCATAAGCTGATATAAACCATAAGCTGATATAAACCATACGCTGATATAAACCATGATATAAACCATACGCTGATATAAACCTGATATAAACCATACGCTGATATAAACCTGATATAAACCATACGCTGATATAAACCATAAGCTGATATAAACCATTAGCTGATATAAACCATACGCTGATATAAACCTGATATAAACCATACGCTGATATAAACCATAAGCTGATATAAACCATTAGCTGATATAAACCATACGCTGATATAAACCATACGCTGATATAAACCATAAGCTGATATAAACCATAAACTGATATAAACCATAAGCTGATATAAACCTGATATAAACCATACGCTGATATAAACCATAAGCTGATATAAACCATAAGCTGATATAAACCATAAGCTGATATAAACCATAAACTGATATAAACCATAAGCTGATATAAACCATACGCTGATATAAACCATAAGCTGATATAAACCATAAGCTGATATAAACCATAAGCTGATATAAACCATACGCTGATATAAACCATACGCTGATATAAACCATAAGCTGATATAAACCATAAGCTGATATAAACCATACGCTGATATAAACCATACGCTGATATAAACCATACGCTGATATAAACCATACGCTGATATAAACCTGATATAAACCATAAGCTGATATAAACCATACGCTGATATAAACCATACGCTGATATAAACCATACGCTGATATAAACCATAAGCTGATATAAACCATAAGCTGATATAAACCATAAGCTGATATAAACCATACGCTGATATAAACCATACGCTGATATAAACCATAAGCTGATATAAACCATAAGCTGATATAAACCATACGCTGATATAAACCATACGCTGATATAAACCATACGCTGATATAAACCATATAAACCATACGCTGATATAAACCATAAGCTGATATAAACCATACGCTGATATAAACCATACGCTGATATAAACCATACGCTGATATAAACCTGATATAAACCATACGCTGATATAAACCTGATATAAACCATACGCTGATATAAACCATAAGCTGACATAAACCATTAGCTGATATAAACCATACGCTGATATAAACCTGATATAAACCATACGCTGATATAAACCATAAGCTGATATAAACCATACGCTGATATAAACCATACGCTGATATAAACCATACGCTGATATAAACCATAAGCTGATATAAACCATACGCTGATATAAACCATACGCTGATATAAACCATACGCTGATATAAACCATATATAAACCATGATATAAACCATACGCTGATATAAACCATAAGCTGATATAAACCATAAGCTGATATAAACCATAAGCTGATATAAACCATAAACTGATATAAACCATAAGCTGATATAAACCATAAGCTGATATAAACCATACGCTGATATAAACCATACGCTGATATAAACCATAAGCTGATATAAACCATAAGCTGATATAAACCATACGCTGATATAAACCATACGCTGATATAAACCATACGCTGATATAAACCATACGCTGATATAAACCTGATATAAACCATACGCTGATATAAACCATACGCTGATATAAACCATACGCTGATATAAACCATAAGCTGATATAAACCATACGCTGATATAAACCATAAGCTGATATAAACCATACGCTGATATAAACCATACGCTGATATAAACCATAAGCTGATATAAACCATTAGCTGATATAAACCATACGCTGATATAAACCATACGCTGATATAAACCATACGCTGATATAAACCTGATATAAACCATACGCTGATATAAACCATAAGCTGATATAAACCATTAGCTGATATAAACCATACGCTGATATAAACCATACGCTGATATAAACCATACGCTGATATAAACCATAAACTGATATAAACCATAAGCTGATATAAACCATACACTGATATAAACCATACGCTGATATAAACCATAAGCTGATATAAACCATACGCTGATATAAACCATAAGCTGATATAAACCATACGCTGATATAAACCATAAGATGATATAAACCATACTGATATAAACCATAAGCTGATATAAACCATACGCTGATATATACCTGATATAAACCATAAGCTGATATAAACCATACGCTGATATATACCTGATATAAACCATAAGCTGATATAAACCATACGCTGATATAAACCATACGCTGATATAAACCATAAGCTGATATAAACCATAAGCTGATATAAACCATAAACTGATATAAACCATAAGCTGATATAAACCATAAGCTGATATAAACCATACGCTGATATAAACCATACGCTGATATAAACCATACGCTGATATAAACCATAAGCTGATATAAACCATACGCTGATATAAACCATACGCTGATATAAACCATACGCTGATATAAACCATACGCTGATATAAACCATAAGCTGATATAAACTGATATAAACCATAAGCTGATATAAACCATACGCTGATATAAACCATAAGCTGATATAAACCATAAACTGATATAAACCATATAAACCATAAGCTGATATAAACCATAAGCTGATATAAACCATAAGCTGATATAAACCATAAGCTGATATAAACCATACGCTGATATAAACCATAAACTGATATAAACCATAAGCTGATATAAACCATACGCTGATATAAACCATACGCTGATATAAACCATAAGCTGATATAAACCTGATATAAACCATACGCTGATATAAACCATACGCTGATATAAACCATACGCTGATATAAACCATAAGCTGATATAAACCATAAGCTGATATAAACCATAAGCTGATATAAACCATACGCTGATATAAACCATAAGCTGATATAAACCATAAGCTGATATAAACCATAAGCTGATATAAACCATAAGCTGATATAAACCATAAGCTGATATAAACCATACGCTGATATAAACCATAAACTGATATAAACCATAAGCTGATATAAACCATAAGCTGATATAAACCATACGCTGATATAAACCATAAGCTGATATAAACCATACGCTGATATAAACCATACGCTGATATAAACCATAAGATATAAACCATAAGCTGATATAAACCATACGCTGATATAAACCATAACTGATATAAACCATACGCTGATATAAACCATACGCTGATATAAACCATACGCTGATATAAACCATAAGCTGATATAAACCATATAAACCATACGCTGATATAAACCATACGCTGATATAAACCATAAACTGATATAAACCATACGCTGATATAAACCATAAGCTGATATAAACCATAAGCTGATATAAACCATAAGCTGATATAAACCATACGCTGATATAAACCATAAACTGATATAAACCATAAGCTGATATAAACCATACGCTGATATAAACCATACGCTGATATAAACCATAAGCTGATATAAACCATACGCTGATATAAACCATACGCTGATATAAACCATACGCTGATATAAACCATGATATAAACCATAAGCTGATATAAACCATATAAACCATACGCTGATATAAACCATACGCTGATATAAACCATAAACTGATATAAACCATACGCTGATATAAACCATACGCTGATATAAACCATACGCTGATATAAACCATAAGCTGATATAAACCTGATATAAACCATACGCTGATATAAACCATAAACTGATATAAACCATACGCTGATATAAACCATAAGCTGATATAAACCATAAGCTGATATAAACCATAAGCTGATATAAACCATACGCTGATATAAACCATAAGCTGATATAAACCATAAGCTGATATAAACCATACGCTGATATAAACCATACGCTGATATAAACCATAAAACCATAAGCTGATATAAACCATATAAACTGATATAAACCATACGCTGATATAAACCATAAGCTGATATAAACCATAAGCTGATATAAACCATAAGCTGATATAAACCATACGCTGATATAAACCATACGCTGATATAAACCATATAAACCATAAACTGATATAAACCATAAGCTGATATAAACCATAAGCTGATATAAACCATATAAACCATAAGCTGATATAAACCATAAGCTGATATAAACCTGATATAAACCATAAGCATAAGCTGATATAAACCATACGCTGATATAAACCATACGCTGATATAAACCATAAGCTGATATAAACCATACGCTGATATAAACCATAAGCTGATATAAACCATACGCTGATATAAACCATAAGCTGATATAAACCATACGCTGATATAAACCATACGCTGATATAAACCATAAGCTGATATAAACCATACGCTGATATAAACCATATGCTGATATAAACCATAAGCTGATATAAACCATAAGCTGATATAAACCATACGCTGATATAAACCATAAGCTGATATAAACCATACGCTGATATAAACCATAAACTGATATAAACCATAAGCTGATATAAACCATAAGCTGATATAAACCATACGCTGATATAAACCATAAGCTGATATAAACCATACGCTGATATAAACCATACGCTGATATAAACCTGATATAAACCATACGCTGATATAAACCATACGCTGATATAAACCATAAACTGATATAAACCATACGCTGATATAAACCATACGCTGATATAAACCATACGCTGATATAAACCATAAGCTGATATAAACCTGATATAAACCATACGCTGATATAAACCATACGCTGATATAAACCATAAACTGATATAAACCATACGCTGATATAAACCATAAGCTGATATAAACCATAAGCTGATATAAACCATAAGCTGATATAAACCATACGCTGATATAAACCATAAGCTGATATAAACCATAAGCTGATATAAACCATACGCTGATATAAACCATACGCTGATATAAACCATAAGCTGATATAAACCATACGCTGATATAAACCATACGCTGATATAAACCATAAGCTGATATAAACCTGATATAAACCATAAGCTGATATAAACCTGATATAAACCATACGCTGATATAAACCATACGCTGATATAAACCATAAACTGATATAAACCATAAGCTGATATAAACCATAAGCTGATATAAACCTGATATAAACCATAAGCTGATATAAACCTGATATAAACCATAAGCTGATATAAACCATACGCTGATATAAACCATAAACTGATATAAACCATACGCTGATATAAACCATAAGCTGATATAAACCATAAGCTGATATAAACCATAAGCTGATATAAACCATAAGCTGATATAAACCATAAACTGATATAAACCATAAGCTGATATAAACCATACGCTGATATAAACCATACGCTGATATAAACCATAAGCTGATATAAACCTGATATAAACCATACGCTGATATAAACCATACGCTGATATAAACCATACGCTGATATAAACCATAAGCTGATATAAACCATAAGCTGATATAAACCATACGCTGATATAAACCATACGCTGATATAAACCTGATATAAACCATAAACTGATATAAACCATAAGCTGATATAAACCATAAGCTGATATAAACCATAAGCTGATATAAACCATAAGCTGATATAAACCATAAGCTGATATAAACCATAAGATATAAACCATAAGCTGATATAAACCATACGCTGATATAAACCATACGCTGATATAAACGCTGATATAAACCATACGCTGATATAAACCATAAGCTGATATAAACCATATAAACCATAAGCTGATATAAACCATACGCTGATATAAACCTGATATAAACCATAAGCTGATATAAACCATACGCTGATATAAACCTGATATAAACCATAAGCTGATATAAACCATACGCTGATATAAACCATACGCTGATATAAACCTGATATAAACCATAAACTGATATAAACCATAAGCTGATATAAACCATATGCTGCTGATATAAACCATACGCTGATATAAACCATACGCTGATATAAACCATACGCTGATATAAACCATACGCTGATATAAACCATATAAACCATACGCTGATATAAACCATACGCTGATATAAACCATAAGCTGATATAAACCATACGCTGATATAAACCATACGCTGATATAAACCATACGCTGATATAAACCATACGCTGATATAAACCATACGCTGATATAAACCATACGCTGATATAAACCATACGCTGATATAAACCATACGCTGATATAAACCTGATATAAACCATACGCTGATATAAACCATACGCTGATATAAACCATACGCTGATATAAACCATACGCTGATATAAACCATAAGCTGATATAAACCATACGCTGATATAAACCATACGCTGATATAAACCATAAGCTGATATAAACCATACGCTGATATAAACCATAAGCTGATATAAACCATAAGCTGATATAAACCATACGCTGATATAAACCATAAGCTGATATAAACCATACACTGATATAAACCATAAGCTGATATAAACCATAAGCTGATATAAACCATACGCTGATATAAACCATACGCTGATATAAACCATAAGCTGATATAAACCATAAGCTGATATAAACCATACCATAAGCTGATATAAACCATAAGCTGATATAAACCATACGCTGATATAAACCTGATGATATAAACCATAAGCTGATATAAACCATACGCTGATATAAACCATACGCTGATATAAACCATAAGCTGATATAAACCATACGCTGATATAAACCATAAGCTGATATAAACCATACGCTGATATAAACCATACGCTGATATAAACCATAAGCTGATATAAACCATAAGCTGATATAAACCATAAACTGATATAAACCATAAGCTGATATAAACCATAAACTGATATAAACCATACGCTGATATAAACCATAAGCTGATATAAACCATACGCTGATATAAACCATACGCTGATATAAACCATAAGCTGATATAAACCATAAGCTGATATAAACCATACGCTGATATAAACCATACGCTGATATAAACCATAAGCTGATATAAACCATACGCTGATATAAACCATAAGCTGATATAAACCATAAGCTGATATAAACCATACGCTGATATAAACCATAAACTGATATAAACCATAAGCTGATATAAACCATAAGCTGATATAAACCATAAGCTGATATAAACCTGATATAAACCATACGCTGATATAAACCATAAGCTGATATAAACCACACGCTGATATAAACCATACGCTGATATAAACCATATAAACCATTGGCTGATATAAACCATACGCTGATATAAACCATAATATAAACCATAAGCTGATATAAACCATACGCTGATATAAACCATAAACTGATATAAACCATAAGCTGATATAAACCATAAGCTGATATAAACCATACGCTGATATAAACCATAAGCTGATATAAACCATAATAAACCATAAGCTGATATAAACCATACGCTGATATAAACCATACGCTGATATAAACCATAAGCTGATATAAACCATACGCTGATATAAACCATAAGCTGATATAAACCATAACGATATAAACCATACGCTGATATAAACCATACGCTGATATAAACCATAAACTGATATAAACCATACGCTGATATAAACCATACGCTGATATAAACCATACGCTGATATAAACCATAAGCTGATATAAACCATGATATAAACCATACGCTGATATAAACCATAAGCTGATATAAACCATAAACTGATATAAACCATAAATATAAACCATAAGATATAAACCATAAGCTGATATAAACCATAAGCTGATATAAACCATACGCTGATATAAACCATAAGCTGATATAAACCATAAGCTGATATAAACCATAAGCTGATATAAACCATACGCTGATATAAACCATAAGCTGATATAAACCATACGCTGATATAAACCATAAGCTGATATAAACCATAAGCTGATATAAACCATAAGCTGATATAAACCATACGCTGATATAAACCATAAGCTGATATAAACCATAATATAAACCATACGCTGATATAAACCATACGCTGATATAAACCATAAGCTGATATAAACCATACGCTGATATAAACCATACGCTGATATAAACCATAAGCTGATATAAACCATACGCTGATATAAACCATAAACTGATATAAACCATAAGCTGATATAAACCATAAGCTGATATAAACCATACGCTGATATAAACCATAAGCTGATATAAACCATACGCTGATATAAACCATAAGCTGATATAAACCATACGCTGATATAAACCATACGCTGATATAAACCATAAGCTGATATAAACCTGATATAAACCATACGCTGATATAAACCATAAGCTGATATAAACCATACGCTGATATAAACCATAAGCTGATATAAACCATAAGCTGATATAAACCATAAGCTGATATAAACCATACGCTGATATAAACCATAAGCTGATATAAACCATAAGCTGATATAAACCATACGCTGATATAAACCATACGCTGATATAAACCATAAGCTGATATAAACCATACGCTGATATAAACCATACGCTGATATAAACCATAAGCTGATATAAACCATACGCTGATATAAACCATAAACTGATATAAACCATAAGCTGATATAAACCATAAGCTGATATAAACCATACGCTGATATAAACCATACGCTGATATAAACCATACGCTGATATAAACCATAAGCTGATATAAACCATACGCTGATATAAACCATAAGCTGATATAAACCATAAGCTGATATAAACCATACGCTGATATAAACCATACGCTGATATAAACCATACGCTGATATAAACCATACGCTGATATAAACCATAAACTGATATAAACCATACGCTGATATAAACCATAAGCTGATATAAACCATACGCTGATATAAACCATAAGCTGATATAAACCATACGCTGATATAAACCATAAGCTGATATAAACCATACGCTGATATAAACCATACGCTGATATAAACCATAAGCTGATATAAACCATAAGCTGATATAAACCATAAGCTGATATAAACCATATAAACCATACGCTGATATAAACCATACGCTGATATAAACCATAAACTGATATAAACCATACGCTGATATAAACCATACGCTGATATAAACCATACGCTGATATAAACCATAAGCTGATATAAACCATGATATAAACCATACGCTGATATAAACCATAAGCTGATATAAACCATAAACTGATATAAACCATACGCTGATATAAACCATAAGCTGATATAAACCATAAGCTGATATAAACCATAAGCTGATATAAACCATACGCTGATATAAACCATACTGATATAAACCATAAGCTGATATAAACCATACGCTGATATAAACCATACGCTGATATAAACCATAAGCTGATATAAACCATACGCTGATATAAACCATACGCTGATATAAACCATAAGCTGATATAAACCATAAGCTGATATAAACCATACGCTGATATAAACCATACGCTGATATAAACCATAAGCTGATATAAACCATACGCTGATATAAACCATACGCTGATATAAACCATAAGCTGATATAAACCATACGCTGATATAAACCATACGCTGATATAAACCATAAGCTGATATAAACCATACGCTGATATAAACCATAAACTGATATAAACCATAAGCTGATATAAACCATAAGCTGATATAAACCATACGCTGATATAAACCATAAGCTGATATAAACCATACGCTGATATAAACCATAAGCTGATATAAACCATACGCTGATATAAACCATACGCTGATATAAACCATAAGCTGATATAAACCATAAACTGATATAAACCATACGATATAAACCATAAGCTGATATAAACCATAAATATAAAAACCATAAACTGATATAAACCATAAGCTGATATAAACCATAAGCTGATATAAACCATACGCTGATATAAACCATAAGCTGATATAAACCATAAGCTGATATAAACCATACGCTGATATAAACCATAAGCTGATATAAACCATACGCTGATATAAACCATAAGCTGATATAAACCATATAAACCATACGCTGATATAAACCATACGCTGATATAAACCATAAATTGATATAAACCATACGCTGATATAAACCATACGCTGATATAAACCATACGCTGATATAAACCATAAGCTGATATAAACCATACGCTGATATAAACCATAAACTGATATAAACCATAAGCTGATATAAACCATAAGCTGATATAAACCATACGCTGATATAAACCATAAGCTGATATAAACCATACGCTGATATAAACCATACGCTGATATAAACCATAAGCTGATATAAACCTGATATAAACCATAAGCTGATATAAACCTGATATAAACCATACGCTGATATAAACCATACGCTGATATAAACCATAAACTGATATAAACCAAATATAAACCATACGCTGATATAAACCATACGCTGATATAAACCATAAGCTGATATAAACCATAAGCTGATATAAACCATACGCTGATATAAACCATAAGCTGATATAAACCATAAACTGATATAAACCATACGCTGATATAAACCATAAGCTGATATAAACCATAAGCTGATATAAACCATAAGCTGATATAAACCATAATATAAACCATACGCTGATATAAACCATAAGCTGATATAAACCATACGCTGATATAAACCATACGCTGATATAAACCATAAGCTGATATAAACCTGATATAAACCATAAGCTGATATAAACCATATAAACCATACGCTGATATAAACCATACGCTGATATAAACCATAAACTGATATAAACCATAAGCTGATATAAACCATACGCTGATATAAACCATACGCTGATATAAACCTGATATAAACCATAAGCTGATATAAACCTGATATAAACCATACGCTGATATAAACCATACGCTGATATAAACCATAAACTGATATAAACCATACGCTGATATAAACCATACGCTGATATAAACCATACGCTGATATAAACCATAAGCTGATATAAACCTGATATAAACCATACGCTGATATAAACCATACGCTGATATAAACCATAAACTGATATAAACCATACGCTGATATAAACCATAAGCTGATATAAACCATAAGCTGATATAAACCATAAGCTGATATAAACCATACGCTGATATAAACCATAAACTGATATAAACCATAAGCTGATATAAACCATACGCTGATATAAACCATAAGCTGATATAAACCATAAGCTGATATAAACCTGATATAAACCATAAGCTGATATAAACCATACGCTGATATAAACCATACGCTGATATAAACCTGATATAAACCATAAACTGATATAAACCATAAGCTGATATAAACCATATGCTGATATAAACCTGATATAAACCATACGCTGATATAAACCATACGCTGATATAAACCATACGCTGATATAAACCATACGCTGATATAAACCTGATATAAACCATACGCTGATATAAACCATACGCTGATATAAACCATAAGCTGATGTAAACCATACGCTGATATAAACCATACGCTGATATAAACCTGATATAAACCAAACGCTGATATAAACCATACGATGATATAAACCATACGCTGATATAAACCATACGCTGATATATACCATAAGCTGATATAAACCATACGCTGATATAAACCATAAGCTGATATAAACCATACGCTGATATAAACCATACGCTGATATAAACCATAAGCTGATATAAACCATACGCTGATATAAACCATATGCTGATATAAACCATACGCTGATATAAACCATACGCTGATATAAACCATAAGCTGATATAAACCATAAGCTGATATAAACCATACGCTGATATAAACCATAAGCTGATATAAACCATAAGCTGATATAAACCATACGCTGATATAAACCATAAGCTGATATAAACCATAAGCTGATATAAACCATACGCTGATATAAACCTGATATAAACCATAAGCTGATATAAACCATACGCTGATATAAACCATACGCTGATATAAACCATAAGCTGATATAAACCATACGCTGATATAAACCATAAGCTGATATAAACCATACGCTGATATAAACCTGATATAAACCATACGCTGATATAAACCATAAGCTGATATAAACCATACGCTGATATAAACCATAACCTGATATAAACCATAAACTGATATAAACCATACGCTGATATAAACCATAAGCTGATATAAACCATAAGCTGATATAAACCATACGCTGATATAAACCATAAGCTGATATAAACCATAAGCTGATATAAACCATACGCTGATATAAACCATACGCTGATATAAACCATAAGCTGATATAAACCATACGCTGATATAAACCATACGCTGATATAAACCATAAGCTGATATAAACCATACGCTGATATAAACCATAAGCTGATATAAACCATAAGCTGATATAAACCATAAGCTGATATAAACCATACGCTGATATAAACCATAAGCTGATATAAACCATACGCTGATATAAACCATAAGCTGATATAAACCATACGCTGATATAAACCATACGCTGATATAAACCATAAGCTGATATAAACCATAAAAACCATACGCTGATATAAACCATAAGCTGATATAAACCATAAGCTGATATAAACCATAAACTGATATAAACCATAAAACTGATATAAACCATAAGCTGATATAAACCATACGCTGATATAAACCATAAGCTGATATAAACCATAAGCTGATATAAACCATAAGCTGATATAAACCATACGCTGATATAAACCATACGCTGATATAAACCATAAGCTGATATAAACCTGATATAAACCATAAGCTGATATAAACCATATAAACCATACGCTGATATAAACCATACGCTGATATAAACCATAAACTGATATAAACCATACGCTGATATAAACCATACGCTGATATAAACCATACTGATATAAACCATAAGCTGATATAAACCTGATATAAACCATACGCTGATATAAACCATACGCTGATATAAACCATAATAAACCATACGCTGATATAAACCATAAGCTGATATAAACCATAAGCTGATATAAACCATAAGCTGATATAAACCATACGCTGATATAAACCATAAAACTGATATAAACCATAAGCTGATATAAACCATACGCTGATATAAACCATACGCTGATATAAACCATAAGCTGATATAAACCTGATATAAACCATACGCTGATATAAACCATACGCTGATATAAACCATAAGCTGATATAAACCATAAGCTGATATAAACCATACGCTGATATAAACCATAAGCTGATATAAACCATAAGCTGATATAAACCATACGCTGATATAAACCATACGCTGATATAAACCATAAGCTGATATAAACCATACGCTGATATAAACCATAAGCTGATATAAACCATAAGCTGATATAAACCATACGCTGATATAAACCATAAACTGATATAAACCATAAGCGATATAAACCATAAGCTGATATAAACCATACGCTGATATAAACCATAAGCTGATATAAACCATACGCTGATATAAACCATAAGCTGATATAAACCATACGCTGATATAAACCATACGCTGATATAAACCATAAGCTGATATAAACCATTGGCTGATATAAACCATACGCTGATATAAACCATAAGCTGATATAAACCATACGCTGATATAAACCATAAACTGATATAAACCATAAGCTGATATAAACCATAAGCTGATATAAACCATAAGCTGATATAAACCATAAGCTGATATAAACCATAAGCTGATATAAACCATACGCTGATATAAACCATAAGCTGATATAAACCATAAGCTGATATAAACCATAAGCTGATATAAACCATAAGCTGATATAAACCATAAGCTGATATAAACCATATAAACCATACGCTGATATAAACCATACGCTGATATAAACCATACGCTGATATAAACCATATATAAACCATAAGCTGATATAAACCATACGCTGATATAAACCATACGCTGATATAAACCATACGATATAAACCATACGCTGATATAAACCATACGCTGATATAAACCATACGCTGATATAAACCATACGCTGATATAAACCATACGCTGATATAAACCATAAGCTGATATAAACCTGATATAAACCATACGCTGATATAAACCATACGCTGATATAAACCATAAACTGCTGATATAAACCATACGCTGATATAAACCATACGCTGATATAAACCATAAGCTGATATAAACCATACGCTGATATAAACCATACGCTGATATAAACCATAAGCTGATATAAACCTGATATAAACCATACGCTGATATAAACCATACGCTGATATAAACCATAAACTGATATAAACCATAAGCTGATATAAACCATAAGCTGATATAAACCATAAGCTGATATAAACCATAAGCTGATATAAACCATACGCTGATATAAACCATACGCTGATATAAACCATAAGCTGATATAAACCATACGCTGATATAAACCATACGCTGATATAAACCATAAGCTGATATAAACCTAAGATATAAACCATAAGCTGATATAAACCATATAAACCATACGCTGATATAAACCATACGCTGATATAAACCATAAACTGATATAAACCATACGCTGATATAAACCATACGCTGATATAAACCATACGCTGATATAAACCATAAGCTGATATAAACCTGATATAAACCATACGCTGATATAAACCATACGCTGATATAAACCATAAACTGATATAAACCATACGCTGATATAAACCATAAGCTGATATAAACCATAAGCTGATATAAACCATAAGCTGATATAAACCATACGCTGATATAAACCATACGCTGATATAAACCATAAACTGATATAAACCATACGCTGATATAAACCATAAGCTGATATAAACCTGATATAAACCATACGCTGATATAAACCATACGCTGATATAAACCATACGCTGATATAAACCATACGCTGATATAAACCATACGCTGATATAAACCATAAGCTGATATAAACCATACGCTGATATAAACCATAAGCTGATATAAGCCATTAGCTGATATAAACCATACGCTGATATAAACCATACGCTGATATAAACCATACGCTGATATAAACCTGATATAAACCATACGCTGATATAAACCATAAGCTGATATAAACCATTAGCTGATATAAACCATACGCTGATATAAACCTGATATAAACCATACGCTGATATAAACCATAAACCATAAGCTGATATAAACCATACGCTGATATAAACCATACGCTGATATAAACCATAAGCTGATATAAACCATACGCTGATATAAACCATAAGCTGATATAAACCATACGCTGATATAAACCATAAGCTGATATAAACCATACTGATATAAACCATAAGCTGATATAAACCATACGCTGATATATACCTGATATAAACCATAAGCTGATATAAACCATACGCTGATATATACCTGATATAAACCATAAGCTGATATAAACCATACGCTGATATAAACCATACGCTGATATAAACCATACGCTGATATAAACCATAAGCTGGATATAAACCATAAGCTGATATAAACCATAAGCTGATATAAACCATAAGCTGATATAAACCATACGCTGATATAAACCATACGCTGATATAAACCATACGCTGATATAAACCATAAGCTGATATAAACCATACGCTGATATAAACCATACGCTGATATAAACCATACGCTGATATAAACCATAAGCTGATATAAACCATAAGCTGATATAAACCATACGCTGATATAAACCATAAGCTGATATAAACCATACGCTGATATAAACCATACGCTGATATAAACCATACGCTGATATAAACCATAAAACTGATATAAACCATAAGCTGATATAAACCATACGCTGATATAAACCATAAACTGATATAAACCATAAGCTGATATAAACCATAAGCTGATATAAACCATACGCTGATATAAACCATAAGCTGATATAAACCATACGCTGATATAAACCATAAGCTGATATAAACCATACGCTGATATAAACCATAAGCTGATATAAACCATACGCTGATATAAACCATAAACTGATATAAACCATACGCTGATATAAACCATACGCTGATATAAACCATACGCTGATATAAACCATAAGCTGATATAAACCTGATATAAACCATACGCTGATATAAACCATACGCTGATATAAACCATAAACTGATATAAACCATACGCTGATATAAACCATAAGCTGATATAAACCATAAGCTGATATAAACCATAAGCTGATATAAACCATACGCTGATATAAACCATAAACTGATATAAACCATAAGCTGATATAAACCATACGCTGATATAAACCATACGCTGATATAAACCATAAGCTGATATAAACCTGATATAAACCATACGCTGATATAAACCATACGCTGATATAAACCATACGCTGATATAAACCATACGCTGATATAAACCATACGCTGATATAAACCATAAGCTGATATAAACCATACGCTGATATAAACCATAAGCTGATATAAACCATACGCTGATATAAACCATACGCTGATATAAACCATAAGCTGATATAAGCCATTAGCTGATATAAACCATACGCTGATATAAACCATACGCTGATATAAACCATACGCTGATATAAACCTGATATAAACCATACGCTGATATAAACCATAAGCTGATATAAACCATTAGCTGATATAAACCATACGCTGATATAAACCATACGCTGATATAAACCATACGCTGATATAAACCATAAACTGATATAAACCATAAGCTGATATAAACCATACACTGATATAAACCATACGCTGATATAAACCATAAGCTGATATAAACCATACGCTGATATAAACCATAAGCTGATATAAACCATACGCTGATATAAACCATAAGATGATATAAACCATACTGATATAAACCATAAGCTGATATAAACCATACGCTGATATATACCTGATATAAACCATAAGCTGATATAAACCATACGCTGATATATACCTGATATAAACCATAAGCTGATATAAACCATACGCTGATATAAACCATACGCTGATATAAACCATACGCTGATATAAACCATAAGCTGGATATAAACCATAAGCTGATATAAACCATAAGCTGATATAAACCATAAGCTGATATAAACCATACGCTGATATAAACCATACGCTGATATAAACCATACGCTGATATAAACCATAAGCTGATATAAACCATACGCTGATATAAACCATAAGCTGATATAAACCATACGCTGATATAAACCATAAGCTGATATAAACCATAAGCTGATATAAACCATACGCTGATATAAACCATAAGCTGATATAAACCATACGCTGATATAAACCATACGCTGATATAAACCATAAGCTGATATAAACCATAAGCTGATATAAACCATAAGCTGATATAAACCATACGCTGATATAAACCATAAGCTGATATAAACCATAAGCTGATATAAACCATAAGCTGATATAAACCATACGCTGATATAAACCATAAGCTGATATAAACCATACGCTGATATAAACCATAAGCTGATATAAACCATACGCTGATATAAACCATACGCTGATATAAACCATAAGCTGATATAAACCATTGGCTGATATAAACCATACGCTGATATAAACCATAAGCTGATATAAACCATACGCTGATATAAACCATAAACTGATATAAACCATAAGCTGATATAAACCATAAGCTGATATAAACCATACGCTGATATAAACCATAAGCTGATATAAACCATAAGCTGATATAAACCATACGCTGATATAAACCTGATATAAACCATACGCTGATATAAACCATACGCTGATATAAACCATAAACTGATATAAACCATACGCTGATATAAACCATACGCTGATATAAACCATACGCTGATATAAACCATAAGCTGATATAAACCTGATATAAACCATACGCTGATATAAACCATACGCTGATATAAACCATAAACTGATATAAACCATACGCTGATATAAACCATAAGCTGATATAAACCATAAGCTGATATAAACCATAAGCTGATATAAACCATACGCTGATATAAACCATAAACTGATATAAACCATAAGCTGATATAAACCATACGCTGATATAAACCATACGCTGATATAAACCATAAGCTGATATAAACCATACGCTGATATAAACCATACGCTGATATAAACCATAAGCTGATATAAACCTGATATAAACCATAAGCTGATATAAACCTGATATAAACCATACGCTGATATAAACCATACGCTGATATAAACCATAAACTGATATAAACCATACGCTGATATAAACCATACGCTGATATAAACCATACGCTGATATAAACCATAAGCTGATATAAACCTGATATAAACCATACGCTGATATAAACCATACGCTGATATAAACCATAAACTGATATAAACCATACGCTGATATAAACCATAAGCTGATATAAACCATAAGCTGATATAAACCATAAGCTGATATAAACCATACGCTGATATAAACCATAAACTGATATAAACCATAAGCTGATATAAACCATACGCTGATATAAACCATACGCTGATATAAACCATAAGCTGATATAAACCTGATATAAACCATAAGCTGATATAAACCATAAGCTGATATAAACCATAAGCTGATATAAACCATACGCTGATATAAACCATAAACTGATATAAACCATAAGCTGATATAAACCATACGCTGATATAAACCATACGCTGATATAAACCATAAGCTGATATAAACCTGATATAAACCATACGCTGATATAAACCATACGCTGATATAAACCATACGCTGATATAAACCATACGCTGATATAAACCATACGCTGATATAAACCATAAGCTGATATAAACCATACGCTGATATAAACCATAAGCTGATATAAGCCATTAGCTGATATAAACCATACGCTGATATAAACCATACGCTGATATAAACCATACGCTGATATAAAAACCATACGCTGATATAAACCATAAGCTGATATAAACCATTAGCTGATATAAACCATACGCTGATATAAACCATACGCTGATATAAACCATACGCTGATATAAACCATAAACTGATATAAACCATAAGCTGATATAAACCATACACTGATATAAACCATACGCTGATATAAACCATAAGCTGATATAAACCATACGCTGATATAAACCATAAGCTGATATAAACCATACGCTGATATAAACCATAAGATGATATAAACCATACTGATATAAACCATAAGCTGATATAAACCATACGCTGATATATACCTGATATAAACCATAAGCTGATATAAACCATACGCTGATATATACCTGATATAAACCATAAGCTGATATAAACCATACGCTGATATAAACCATAAGCTGATATAAACCATACGCTGATATAAACCATAAGCTGATATAAACCATAAGCTGATATAAACCATAAGCTGATATAAACCATAAGCTGATATAAACCATACGCTGATATAAACCATACGCTGATATAAACCATACGCTGATATAAACCATACGCTGATATAAACCATACGCTGATATAAACCATACGCTGATATAAACCATAAGCTGATATAAACCTGATATAAACCATACGCTGATATAAACCATACGCTGATATAAACCATAAACTGATATAAACCTGATATAAACCATACGCTGATATAAACCATACGCTGATATAAACTGATAGAAACCATACGCTGATATAAACCATAATATAAACCATAAGCTGATATAAACCATATAAAAACCATACGCTGATATAAACCATACGCTGATATAAACCATAAACTGATATAAACCATACGCTGATATAAACCATAAGCTGATATAAACCATAAGCTGATATAAACCATAAGCTGATATAAACCATACGCTGATATAAACCATACGCTGATATAAACCATAAGCTGATATAAACCATACGCTGATATAAACCATACGCTGATATAAACCATAAGCTGATATAAACCATATAAACCATAAGCTGATATAAACCATATAAACCATACGCTGATATAAACCATAAACTGATATAAACCATACGCTGATATAAACCATACGCTGATATAAACCATACGCTGATATAAACCATAAGCTGATATAAACCTGACCATAAGCTGATATAAACCATACGCTGATATAAACCATAAAACTGATATAAACCAAACTGATATAAACCATAAGCTGATATAAACCATAAGCTGATATAAACCATAAGCTGATATAAACCATACGCTGATATAAACCATAAACTGATATAAACCATAAGCTGATATAAACCATGCTGATATAAACCATACGCTGATATAAACCATAAGCTGATATAAACCTAAAAACCATAAGCTGATATAAACCATACGCTGATATAAACCATACGCTGATATAAACCATACGCTGATATAAACCATAAGCTGATATAAACCATAAGCTGATATAAACCATAAGCTGATATAAACCATTAGCTGATATAAACCATACGCTGATATAAACCATACGCTGATATAAACCATACGCTGATATAAACCTGATATAAACCATACGCTGATATAAACCATAAGCTGATATAAACCATTAGCTGATATAAACCATACGCTGATATAAACCATACGCTGATATAAACCATACGCTGATATAAACCATAAACTGATATAAACCATAAGCTGATATAAACCATACGCTGATATAAACCATACGCTGATATAAACCATAAGCTGATATAAACCATAAGCTGATATAAACCATAAGCTGATATAAACCATAATATAAACCATAAGATGATATAAACCATATGCTGATATAAACCATAAGCTGATATAAACCATATGCTGATATAAACCTGATATAAACCATAAGCTGATATAAACCATACGCTGATATAAACCTGATATAAACCATAAGCTGATATAAACCATACGCTGATATAAACCATACGCTGATATAAACCATACGCTGATATAAACCATAAGCTGATATAAACCATAAGCTGATATAAACCATAAGCTGATATAAACCATAAGCTGATATAAAACCATACGCTGATATAAACCATACGCTGATATAAACCATACGCTGATATAAACCATAAGCTGATATAAACCATACGCTGATATAAACCATAAGCTGATATAAACCATACGCTGATATAAACCATAAGCTGATATAAACCATAAGCTGATATAAACCATACGCTGATATAAACCATAAGCTGATATAAACCATACGCTGATATAAACCATACGCTGATATAAACCATACGCTGATATAAACCATACGCTGATATAAACCATAAGCTGATATAAACCATACGCTGATATAAACCATAAACTGATATAAACCATAAGCTGATATAAACCATAAGCTGATATAAACCATACGCTGATATAAACCATAAGCTGATATAAACCATACATATAAACCATAAGCTGATATAAACCATACGCTGATATAAACCATAAGCTGATATAAACCATACGCTGATATAAACCATAAACTGATATAAACCATACGCTGATATAAACCATACGCTGATATAAACCATACGCTGATATAAACCATAAGCTGATATAAACCTGATATAAACCATACGCTGATATAAACCATAAACTGATATAAACCATAAGCTGATATAAACCATAAGCTGATATAAACCATAAGCTGATATAAACCATAAGCTGATATAAACCATAAGCTGATATAAACCATACGCTGATATAAACCATAAACTGATATAAACCATACGCTGATATAAACCATAATATAAACCATACGCTGATATAAACCATAAGCTGATATAAACCTGAATAAACCATACGCTGATATAAACCATATATAAACCATACGCTGATATAAACCATACGCTGATATAAACCATGATATAAACCATAAGCTGATATAAACCATACGCTGATATAAACCATAAGCTGATATAAACCATACGCTGATATAAACCATACGCTGATATAAACCATAAGCTGATATAAACCATTAGCTGATATAAACCATACGCTGATATAAACCATACGCTGATATAAACCATACGCTGATATAAACCTGATATAAACCATACGCTGATATAAACCATAAGCTGATATAAACCATTAGCTGATATAAACCATACGCTGATATAAACCATACGCTGATATAAACCATACGCTGATATAAACCATAAACTGATATAAACCATAAGCTGATATAAACCTGATATAAACCATACGCTGATATAAACCATAAGCTGATATAAACCATACGCTGATATAAACCATAAGCTGATATAAACCATACGCTGATATAAACCATAAGCTGATATAAACCATACTGATATAAACCATAAGCTGATATAAACCATACGCTGATATAAACCTGATATAAACCATAAGCTGATATAAACCATACGCTGATATAAATATAAACCATAAGCTGATATAAACCATACGCTGATATAAACCATACGCTGATATAAACCATACGCTGATATAAACCATAAGCTGATATAAACCATAAGCTGATATAAACCATAAGCTGATATAAACCATAAGCTGATATAAACCATAAGCTGATATAAACCATACGCTGATATAAACCATACGCTGATATAAACCATAAGCTGATATAAACCATACGCTGATATAAACCATACGCTGATATAAACCATAAGCTGATATAAACCATAAGCTGATATAAACCATACGCTGATATAAACCATAAGCTGATATAAACCATACGCTGATATAAACCATACGCTGATATAAACCATAAGCTGATATAAACCATACGCTGATATAAACCATAAGCTGATATAAACCATAAGCTGATATAAACCATAAACTGATATAAACCATAAGCTGATATAAACCATAAGCTGATATAAACCATACGCTGATATAAACCATAAGCTGATATAAACCATACCTGATATAAACCATAAGCTGATATAAACCATACGCTGATATAAACCATACGCTGATATAAACCATAAGCTGATATAAACCATTGGCTGATATAAACCATACGCTGATATAAACCATGATATAAACCATACGCTGATATAAACCATACGCTGATATAAACCATAAGCTGATATAAACCATAAGCTGATATAAACCATACGCTGATATAAACCATAAGCTGATATAAACCATACGCTGATATAAACCATACGCTGATATAAACCTGATATAAACCATACGCTGATATAAACCATACGCTGATATAAACCATAAACTGATATAAACCATACGCTGATATAAACCATACGCTGATATAAACCATACGCTGATATAAACCATAAGCTGATATAAACCATACGCTGATATAAACCATACGCTGATATAAACCATGATATAAAACCATACGCTGATATAAACCATAAGCTGATATAAACCATAAGCTGATATAAACCATAAGCTGATATAAACCATACGCTGATATAAACCATAAACTGATATAAACCATAAGCTGATATAAACCATACGCTGATATAAACCATACGCTGATATAAACCATAAGCTGATATAAACCATACGCTGATATAAACCATACGCTGATATAAACCATAAGCTGATATAAACCTGATATAAACCATAAGCTGATATAAACCTGATATAAACCATACGCTGATATAAACCATACGCTGATATAAACCATAAACTGATATAAACCATACGCTGATATAAACCATACGCTGATATAAACCATACGCTGATATAAACCATAAGCTGATATAAACCTGATATAAACCATACGCTGATATAAACCATACGCTGATATAAACCATAAACTGATATAAACCATACGCTGATATAAACCATAAGCTGATATAAACCATAAGCTGATATAAACCATAAGCTGATATAAACCATACGCTGATATAAACCATAAACTGATATAAACCATAAGCTGATATAAACCATACGCTGATATAAACCATACGCTGATATAAACCATAAGCTGATATAAACCTGATATAAACCATAAGCTGATATAAACCATAAGCTGATATAAACCATACGCTGATATAAACCATAAGCTGATATAAACCATAAGCTGATATAAACCATACGCTGATATAAACCATACGCTGATATAAACCATACGCTGATATAAACCATAAGCTGATATAAACCATACGCTGATATAAACCATACGCTGATATAAACCATACGCTGATATAAACCATACCTGATATAAACCATACGCTGATATAAACCATAAGCTGATATAAACCATACGCTGATATAAACCATAAGCTGATATAAACCATTAGCTGATATAAACCATACGCTGATATAAACCATACGCTGATATAAACCATATAAACTGATATAAACCATACGCTGATATAAACCATAAGCTGATATAAACCATAAGCTGATATAAACCATACGCTGATATAAACCATACGCTGATATAAACCATACGCTGATATAAACCATAAACTGATATAAACCATAAGCTGATATAAACCATACACTGATATAAACCATACGCTGATATAAACCATAAGCTGATATAAACCATACGCTGATATAAACCATAAGCTGATATAAACCATACGCTGATATAAACCATAAGCTGATATAAACCATACTGATATAAACCATAAGCTGATATAAACCATACGCTGATATAAACCATAAACCATAAGCTGATATAAACCATACGCTGATATAAACCATATAAACCATAAGCTGATATAAACCATACGCTGATATAAACCATACGCTGATATAAACCATACGCTGATATAAACCATAAGCTGGATATAAACCATAAGCTGATATAAACCATAAGCTGATATAAACCATAAGCTGATATAAACCATACGCTGATATAAACCATACGCTGATATAAACCATACGCTGATATAAACCATAAACTGATATAAACCATACGCTGATATAAACCATACGCTGATATAAACCATACGCTGATATAAACCATAAGCTGATATAAACCATAAGCTGATATAAACCATACGCTGATATAAACCATAAGCTGATATAAACCATACGCTGATATAAACCATACGCTGATATAAACCATACGCTGATATAAACCATACGCTGATATAAACCATAAGCTGATATAAACCATACGCTGATATAAACCATAAACTGATATAAACCATACTGATATAAACCATGATATAAACCATACGCTGATATAAACCATAAACTGATATAAACCATACGCTGATATAAACCATAAGCTGATATAAACCATACGCTGATATAAACCATAAGCTGATATAAACCATACGCTGATATAAACCATAAACTGATATAAACCATATAAACCATACGCTGATATAAACCATACGCTGATATAAACCATAAGCTGATATAAACCTGATATAAACCATACGCTGATATAAACCATACGCTGATATAAACCATAAACTGATATAAACCATACGCTGATATAAACCATAAGCTGATATAAACCATAAGCTGATATAAACCATAAGCTGATATAAACCATAAGCTGATATAAACCATAAACTGATATAAACCATAAGCTGATATAAACCATACGCTGATATAAACCATACGCTGATATAAACCATAAGCTGATATAAACCATATAAACCATACGCTGATATAAACCATATGCTGATATAAACCATACGCTGATATAAACCATATGCTGATATAAACCATACGCTGATATAAACCATACGCTGATATAAACCATACGCTGATATAAACCATAAGCTGATATAAACCATACGCTGATATAAACCATACGCTGATATAAACCATAAGCTGATATAAACCATAGCTGATATAAACCATACGCTGATATAAACCATAAGCTGATATAAACCATACGCTGATATAAACCTGATATAAACCATACGCTGATATAAACCATAAGCTGATATAAACCATTAGCTGATATAAACCATGATATAAACCATACGCTGATATAAACCATACGCTGATATAAACCATAAAACTGATATAAACCATAAGCTGATATAAACCATACACTGATATAAACCATGATATAAACCATAAGCTGATATAAACCATACGCTGATATAAACCATAAGCTGATATAAACCATACGCTGATATAAACCATAAGCTGATATAAACCATACTGATATAAACCATAAGCTGATATAAACCATACGCTGATATATACCTGATATAAACCATAAGCTGATATAAACCATACGCTGATATATACCTGATATAAACCATAAGCTGATATAAACCATACGCTGATATAAACCATACGCTGATATAAACCATACGCTGATATAAACCATAAGCTGATATAAACCATAAGCTGATATAAACCATAAGCTGATATAAACCATAAGCTGATATAAACCATACGCTGATATAAACCATAAGCTGATATAAACCATACGCTGATATAAACCATAAGCTGATATAAACCATACGCTGATATAAACCATACGCTGATATAAACCATAAGCTGATATAAACCATAAGCTGATATAAACCATAAGCTGATATAAACCATACGCTGATATAAACCATAAGCTGATATAAACCATACGCTGATATAAACCATACGCTGATATAAACCATACGCTGATATAAACCATACGCTGATATAAACCATAAGCTGATATAAACCATACGCTGATATAAACCATAAACTGATATAAACCATAAGCTGATATAAACCATAAGCTGATATAAACCATACGCTGATATAAACCATAAGCTGATATAAACCATACGCTGATATAAACCATAAGCTGATATAAACCATACGCTGATATAAACCATATGCTGATATAAACCATAAGCTGATATAAACCATTGGCTGATATAAACCATACGCTGATATAAACCATAAGCTGATATAAACCATACGCTGATATAAACCATAAACTGATATAAACCATAAGCTGATATAAACCATAAGCTGATATAAACCATACGCTGATATAAACCATAAGCTGATATAAACCATACGCTGATATAAACCATACGCTGATATAAACCTGATATAAACCATACGCTGATATAAACCATACGCTGATATAAACCATAAACTGATAGAAACCATACGCTGATATAAACCATACGCTGATATAAACCATACGCTGATATAAACCATAAGCTGATATAAACCTGATATAAACCATACGCTGATATAAACCATACGCTGATATAAACCATAAACTGATATAAACCATACGCTGATATAAACCATAAGCTGATATAAACCATAAGCTGATATAAACCATAAGCTGATATAAACCATACGCTGATATAAACCATAAACTGATATAAACCATAAGCTGATATAAACCATACGCTGATATAAACCATACGCTGATATAAACCATAAGCTGATATAAACCATACGCTGATATAAACCATACGCTGATATAAACCATAAGCTGATATAAACCTGATATAAACCATAAGCTGATATAAACCTGATATAAACCATACGCTGATATAAACCATACGCTGATATAAACCATAAACTGATATAAACCATACGCTGATATAAACCATACGCTGATATAAACCATACGCTGATATAAACCATAAGCTGATATAAACCTGATATAAACCATACGCTGATATAAACCATACGCTGATATAAACCATAAACTGATATAAACCATACGCTGATATAAACCATAAGCTGATATAAACCATAAGCTGATATAAACCATAAGCTGATATAAACCATACGCTGATATAAACCATAAACTGATATAAACCATAAGCTGATATAAACCATACGCTGATATAAACCATACGCTGATATAAACCATAAGCTGATATAAACCTGATATAAACCATACGCTGATATAAACCATACGCTGATATAAACCATACGCTGATATAAACCATAAGCTGATATAAACCATAAGCTGATATAAACCATACGCTGATATAAACCATACGCTGATATAAACCTGATATAAACCATAAACTGATATAAACCATAAGCTGATATAAACCATAAGCTGATATAAACCTGATATAAACCATAAGCTGATATAAACCATAAGCTGATATAAACCATACGCTGATATAAACCATACGCTGATATAAACCTGATATAAACCATACGCTGATATAAACCATACGCTGATATAAACCTGATATAAACCATAAGCTGATATAAACCATACGCTGATATAAACCTGATATAAACCATAAGCTGATATAAACCATACGCTGATATAAACCTGATATAAACCATAAGCTGATATAAACCATACGCTGATATAAACCATACGCTGATATAAACCATATAAACTAAACTGATATAAACCATAAGCTGATATAAACCATACCTGATATAAACCTGATATAAACCATACGCTGATATAAACCATACGCTGATATAAACCATACGCTGATATAAACCATACGCTGATATAAACCTGATATAAACCATACGCTGATATAAACCATACGCTGATATAAACCATAAGCTGATATAAACCATACGCTGATATAAACCATACGCTGATATAAACCATACGCTGATATAAACCATACGCTGATATAAACCATACGCTGATATAAACCATAAGCTGATATAAACCATACGCTGATATAAACCATAAGCTGATATAAACCATACGCTGATATAAACCATACGCTGATATAAACCATAAGCTGATATAAACCATAAGCTGATATAAACCATATGCTGATATAAACCATACGCTGATATAAACCATACGCTGATATAAACCATAAGCTGATATAAACCATACGCTGATATAAACCATACGCTGATATAAACCATACGCTGATATAAACCATAAGCTGATATAAACCATAAGCTGATATAAACCATACGCTGATATAAACCATAAGCTGATATAAACCATACACTGATATAAACCATAAGCTGATATAAACCATAAGCTGATATAAACCATAAGCTGATATAAACCATACGCTGATATAAACCATACGCTGATATAAACCATAAGCTGATATAAACCATAAGCTGATATAAACCATAAGCTGATATAAACCATAAGCTGATATAAACCATAAGCTGATATAAACCATACGCTGATATAAACCTGATATAAACCATAAGCTGATATAAACCATACGCTGATATAAACCATACGCTGATATAAACCATAAGCTGATATAAACCATACGCTGATATAAACCATAAGCTGATATAAACCATACGCTGATATAAACCTATAAACCATACGCTGATATAAACCATAAGCTGATATAAACCATAAGCTGATATAAACCATAAGCTGATATAAACCATAAACTGATATAAACCATAAGCTGATATAAACCATAAGCTGATATAAACCATAAGCTGATATAAACCATACGCTGATATAAACCATAAGCTGATATAAACCATAAGCTGATATAAACCATACGCTGATATAAACCATACGCTGATATAAACCATAAGCTGATATAAACCATACGCTGATATAAACCATACGCTGATATAAACCATAAGCTGATATAAACCATACGCTGATATAAACCATAAACTGATATAAACCATAAGCTGATATAAACCATAAGCTGATATAAACCATACGCTGATATAAACCATAAGCTGATATAAACCATACGCTGATATAAACCATAAGCTGATATAAACCATACGCTGATATAAACCATACGCTGATATAAACCATAAGCTGATATAAACCATTGGCTGATATAAACCATACGCTGATATAAACCATAAGCTGATATAAACCATACGCTGATATAAACCATAAACTGATATAAACCATAAGCTGATATAAACCATAAGCTGATATAAACCATACGCTGATATAAACCATAAGCTGATATAAACCATACGCTGATATAAACCATAAGCTGATATAAACCATACGCTGATATAAACCATACGCTGATATAAACCATAAGCTGATATAAACCTGATATAAACCATAAGCTGATATAAACCTGATATAAACCATACGCTGATATAAACCATACGCTGATATAAACCATAAACTGATATAAACCATACGCTGATATAAACCATACGCTGATATAAACCATACGCTGATATAAACCATAAGCTGATATAAACCTGATATAAACCATACGCTGATATAAACCATACGCTGATATAAACCATAAACTGATATAAACCATACGCTGATATAAACCATAAGCTGATATAAACCATAAGCTGATATAAACCATAAGCTGATATAAACCATACGCTGATATAAACCATAAACTGATATAAACCATAAGCTGATATAAACCATACGCTGATATAAACCATACGCTGATATAAACCATAAGCTGATATAAACCTGATATAAACCATACGCTGATATAAACCATACGCTGATATAAACCATAAGCTGATATAAACCATAAGCTGATATAAACCATACGCTGATATAAACCTGATATAAACCATAAGCTGATATAAACCATAAGCTGATATAAACCTGATATAAACCATAAGCTGATATAAACCATAAGCTGATATAAACCTGATATAAACCATAAGCTGATATAAACCATACGCTGATATAAACCATACGCTGATATAAACCATATAAACCATACGCTGATATAAACCATAATATAAACCTGATATAAACCATAAGCTGATATAAACCATACGCTGATATAAACCATACGCTGATATAAACCATAAGCTGATATAAACCATACGCTGATATAAACCATACGCTGATATAAACCATACGCTGATATAAACCATAAGCTGATATAAACCATACGCTGATATAAACCATACGCTGATATAAACCATAAGCTGATATAAACCATACGCTGATATAAACCATAAACTGATATAAACCATAAGCTGATATAAACCATAAGCTGATATAAACCATACGCTGATATAAACCATAAGCTGATATAAACCATAATATAAACCATAAGCTGATATAAACCATACGCTGATATAAACCATACGCTGATATAAACCATAAGCTGATATAAACCATACGCTGATATAAACCATACACTGATATAAACCATAAGCTGATATAAACCATACGCTGATATAAACCATAAACTGATATAAACCATAAGCTGATATAAACCATAAGCTGATATAAACCATACGCTGATATAAACCATAAGCTGATATAAACCATACGCTGATATAAACCATACGCTGATATAAACCATAAGCTGATATAAACCTGATATAAACCATAAGCTGATATAAACCATACGCTGATATAAACCATACGCTGATATAAACCATAAGCTGATATAAACCATACCTGATATAAACCATACGCTGATATAAACCATACGCTGATATAAACCATAAGCTGATATAAACCTGATATAAACCATACGCTGATATAAACCATACGCTGATATAAACCATAAACTGATATAAACCATACGCTGATATAAACCATAAGCTGATATAAACCATAAGCTGATATAAACCATAAGCTGATATAAACCATATAAACCTGATATAAACCATAAGCTGATATAAACCATACGCTGATATAAACCATACGCTGATATAAACCTGATATAAACCATAAGCTGATATAAACCATACGCTGATATAAACCATACGCTGATATAAACCATAAGCTGATATAAACCATAAGCTGATATAAACCTGATATAAACCATAAGCTGATATAAACCATAAGCTGATATAAACCTGATATAAACCATAAGCTGATATAAACCATACGCTGATATAAACCATACGCTGATATAAACCTGATATAAACCATACGCTGATATAAACCATACGATATAAACCATATAAACCATAAGCTGATATAAACCATACGCTGATATAAACCATAAGCTGATATAAACCATACGCTGATATAAACCATACGCTGATATAAACCTGATATAAACCATAAACTGATATAAACCATAAGCTGATATAAACCATATGCTGATATAAACCTGATATAAACCATACGCTGATATAAACCATACGCTGATATAAACCATACGCTGATATAAACCATACGCTGATATAAACCTGATATAAACCATACGCTGATATAAACCATACGCTGATATAAACCATAAGCTGATGTAAACCATACGCTGATATAAACCATACGCTGATATAAACCTGATATAAACCAAACGCTGATATAAACCATACGATGATATAAACCATACGCTGATATAAACCATACGCTGATATATACCATACGCTGATATAAACCATACGCTGATATAAACCTGATATAAACCATAAACTGATATAAACCATACGATGATATAAACCATACGCTGATATAAACCATACGCTGATATATACCATAAGCTGATATAAACCATACGCTGATATAAACCATAAGCTGATATAAACCATAAGCTGATATAAACCATAAGCTGATATAAACCATACGCTGATATAAACCATAAACTGATATAAACCATAAGCTGATATAAACCATACGCTGATATAAACCATACGCTGATATAAACCATAAGCTGATATAAACCTGATATAAACCATACGCTGATATAAACCATACGCTGATATAAACCATACGCTGATATAAACCATAAGCTGATATAAACCATAAGCTGATATAAACCATACGCTGATATAAACCATACGCTGATATAAACCTGATATAAACCATAAACTGATATAAACCATAAGCTGATATAAACCTGATATAAACCATAAGCTGATATAAACCATAAGCTGATATAAACCTGATATAAACCATAAGCTGATATAAACCATACGCTGATATAAACCATACGCTGATATAAACCTGATATAAACCATACGCTGATATAAACCATAAGCTGATATAAACCATAAGCTGATATAAACCATACGCTGATATAAACCTGATATAAACCATAAGCTGATATAAACCATACGCTGATATAAACCATACGCTGATATAAACCATACGCTGATATAAACCATACGCTGATATAAACCATAAGCTGATATAAACCATACGCTGATATAAACCATACGCTGATATAAACCATAAGCTGATATAAACCATACGCTGATATAAACCATAAACTGATATAAACCATAAGCTGATATAAACCATAAGCTGATATAAACCATACGCTGATATAAACCATAAGCTGATATAAACCATACGCTGATATAAACCATAAGCTGATATAAACCATACGCTGATATAAACCATACGCTGATATAAACCATAAGCTGATATAAACCATACGCTGATATAAACCATACGCTGATATAAACCATAAGCTGATATAAACCATACGCTGATATAAACCATAAACTGATATAAACCATAAGCTGATATAAACCATAAGCTGATATAAACCATACGCTGATATAAACCATAAGCTGATATAAACCATACGCTGATATAAACCATACGCTGATATAAACCATAAGCTGATATAAACCTGATATAAACCATAAGCTGATATAAACCTGATATAAACCATACGCTGATATAAACCATAAACTGATATAAACCATACGCTGATATAAACCATACGCTGATATAAACCATACGCTGATATAAACCATAAGCTGATATAAACCTGATATAAACCATACGCTGATATAAACCATACGCTGATATAAACCATAAACTGATATAAACCATACGCTGATATAAACCATAAGCTGATATAAACCATAAGCTGATATAAACCATAAGCTGATATAAACCATACGCTGATATAAACCATAAACTGATATAAACCATAAGCTGATATAAACCATACGCTGATATAAACCATACGCTGATATAAACCATAAGCTGATATAAACCTGATATAAACCATACGCTGATATAAACCATACGCTGATATAAACCATAAGCTGATATAAACCATAAGCTGATATAAACCATAAGCTGATATAAACCATACGCTGATATAAACCATACGCTGATATAAACCTGATATAAACCATAAACTGATATAAACCATAAGCTGATATAAACCTGATATAAACCATAAGCTGATATAGACCATAAGCTGATATAAACCTGATATAAACCATAAGCTGATATAAACCATACGCTGATATAAACCATACGCTGATATAAACCTGATATAAACCATACGCTGATATAAACCATACGCTGATATAAACCTGATATAAACCATAAGCTGATATAAACCATACGCTGATATAAACCTGATATAAACCATAAGCTGATATAAACCATACGCTGATATAAACCATACGCTGATATAAACCTGATATAAACCATAAACTGATATAAACCATAAGCTGATATAAACCATATGCTGATATAAACCTGATATAAACCATACGCTGATATAAACCATACGCTGATATAAACCATACGCTGATATAAACCATACGCTGATATAAACCTGATATAAACCATACGCTGATATAAACCATACGCTGATATAAACCATAAGCTGATGTAAACCATACGCTGATATAAACCATACGCTGATATAAACCTGATATAAACCATACGCTGATATAAACCATAAGCTGATATAAACCATACGCTGATATAAACCATAAGCTGATATAAACCATACGCTGATATAAACCATAAGCTGATATAAACCATACGCTGATATAAACCATACGCTGATATAAACCATAAGCTGATATAAACCATACGCTGATATAAACCATATGCTGATATAAACCATACGCTGATATAAACCATACGATATAAACCATAAGCTGATATAAACCATACGCTGATATAAACCATAAGCTGATATAAACCATAAGCTGATATAAACCATACGCTGATATAAACCATACGCTGATATAAACCATACGCTGATATAAACCATAAGCTGATATAAACCATACACTGATATAAACCATAAGCTGATATAAACCATAAGCTGATATAAACCATACGCTGATATAAACCATACGCTGATATAAACCATAAGCTGATATAAACCATACGCTGATATAAACCATACGCTGATATAAACCATAAGCTGATATAAACCATAAGCTGATATAAACCATACGCTGATATAAACCATACGCTGATATAAACCATAAGCTGATATAAACCATACGCTGATATAAACCATAAGCTGATATAAACCATACGCTGATATAAACCTGATATAAACCATAAGCTGATATAAACCATACGCTGATATAAACCATAAGCTGATATAAACCATACGCTGATATAAACCATAACCTGATATAAACCATAAACTGATATAAACCATACGCTGATATAAACCATAAGCTGATATAAACCATAAGCTGATATAAACCATAAGCTGATATAAACCATACGCTGATATAAACCATACGCTGATATAAACCATAAGCTGATATAAACCATAAGCTGATATAAACCATAAGCTGATATAAACCATACGCTGATATAAACCATACGCTGATATAAACCATAAACTGATATAAACCATAAGCCGATATAAACCATACGCTGATATAAACCATAAGCTGATATAAACCATACGCTGATATAAACCATACGCTGATATAAACCATACGCTGATTAAACCATACGCTGATATAAACCATAAGCTGATATAAACCATAAGCTGATATAAACCATACGCTGATATAAACCATAAGCTGATATAAACCATACGCTGATATAAACCATAAGCTGATATAAACCATAAGCTGATATAAACCATACGCTGATATAAACCATAAGCTGATATAAACCATACGCTGATATAAACCATACGCTGATATAAACCATAAGCTGATATAAACCATACGCTGATATAAACCATATGCTGATATAAACCATACGCTGATATAAACCATACGCTGATATAAACCATAAGCTGATATAAACCATACGCTGATATAAACCATACGCTGATATAAACCATAAGCTGATATAAACCATAAGCTGATATAAACCATACGCTGATATAAACCATACGCTGATATAAACCATAAGCTGATATAAACCATACACTGATATAAACCATAAGCTGATATAAACCATAAGCTGATATAAACCATACGCTGATATAAACCATAAGCTGATATAAACCATAAGCTGATATAAACCATAAGCTGATATAAACCATAAGCTGATATAAACCATAAGCTGATATAAACCATACGCTGATATAAACCATAAGCTGATATAAACCATACGCTGATATAAACCATACGCTGATATAAACCATAAGCTGATATAAACCATACGCTGATATAAACCATAAGCTGATATAAACCATACGCTGATATAAACCATACGCTGATATAAACCATAAGCTGATATAAACCATACGCTGATATAAACCATAAGCTGATATAAACCATACGCTGATATAAACCTGATATAAACCATAAGCTGATATAAACCATACGCTGATATAAACCTGATATAAACCATAAGCTGATATAAACCATACGCTGATATAAACCATAAGCTGATATAAACCATACGCTGATATAAACCATAAGCTGATATAAACCATACGCTGATATAAACCTGATATAAACCATAAGCTGATAAAACCATACGCTGATATAAACCATAAGCTGATATAAACCATAAGCTGATATAAACCATAAGCTGATATAAACCATACGCTGATATAAACCTGATATAAACCATACACTGATATAAACCATAAGCTGATATAAACCATAAGCTGATATAAACCATAAGCTGATATAAACCATAAGCTGATATAAACCATAAGCTGATATAAACCATACGCTGATATAAACCATAAGCTGATATAAACCATAAGCTGATATAAACCATACGCTGATATAAACCTGATATAAACCATAAGCTGATATAAACCATACGCTGATATAAACCATACGCTGATATAAACCATAAGCTGATATAAACCATAAGCTGATATAAACCATAAGCTGATATAAACCATACGCTGATATAAACCATAAGCTGATATAAACCATAAGCTGATATAAACCATAAGCTGATATAAACCATAAGCTGATATAAACCATACGCTGATATAAACCTGATATAAACCATAAGCTGATATAAACCATAAGCTGATATAAACCATAAGCTGATATAAACCATAAGCTGATATAAACCATAAGCTGATATAAACCATACGCTGATATAAACCATAAGCTGATATAAACCATACGCTGATATAAACCTGATATAAACCATAAGCTGATATAAACCATAAGCTGATATAAACCATAAGCTGATATAAACCATAAGCTGATATAAACCATAAGCTGATATAAACCATACGCTGATATAAACCATATAAACCATAAGATGATATAAACCATACGCTGATATAAACCATACGCTGATATAAACCATAAGCTGATATAAACCATACGCTGATATAAACCATAAGCTGATATAAACCATAAGCTGATATAAACCTGATATAAACCATAAGCTGATATAAACCATACGCTGATATAAACCATAAGCTGATATAAACCATAAGCTGATATAAACCATAAGCTGATATAAACCATAAGCTGATATAAACCATACGCTGATATAAACCATACGCTGATATAAACCATAAGCTGATATAAACCATAAGCTGATATAAACCATACGCTGATATAAACCATAAGCTGATATAAACCATAAGCTGATATAAACCATAAGCTGATATAAACCATACGCTGATATAAACCATAAGCTGATATAAACCATACGCTGATATAAACCATAAGCTGATATAAACCTGATATAAACCATACGCTGATATAAACCATACGCTGATATAAACCATACGCTGATATAAACCATATGCTGATATAAACCATAAGCTGATATAAACCATACGCTGATATAAACCATACGCTGATATAAACCTGATATAAACCATAAACTGATATAAACCATAAGCTGATATAAACCATAAGCTGATATAAACCTGGTATAAACCATAAGCTGATATAAACCATAAGCTGATATAAACCTGATATAAACCATAAGCTGATATAAACCATACGCTGATATAAACCTGATATAAACCATAAGCTGATATAAACCATACGCTGATATAAACCTGATATAAACCATAAGCTGATATAAACCATAAGCTGATATAAACCTGATATAAACCATACGCTGATATAAACCATACGCTGATATAAACCACCTGATATAAACTGATATAAACCATACGCTGATATAAACCATACGCTGATATAAACCATAAGCTGATATAAACCATACGCTGATATAAACCATACGCTGATATAAACCTGATATAAACCATACGCTGATATAAACCATAAACTGATATAAACCATAAGCTGATATAAACCATACGCTGATATAAACCATACGCTGATATAAACCTGATATAAACCATACGCTGATATAAACCATACGCTGATATAAACCATACGCTGATATAAACCATACGCTGATATAAACCTGATATAAACCAAACGCTGATATAAACCATACGATGATATAAACCATACGCTGATATAAACCATAAGCTGATATAAACCATAAGCTGATATAAACCATACGCTGATATAAACCATACGCTGATATAAACCTGATATAAACCATACGCTGATATAAACCATACGCTGATATAAACCATAAGCTGATATAAACCATACGCTGATATAAACCATACACTGATATAAACCTGATATAAACCAAACGCTGATATAAACCATACGCTGATATAAACCAAACGCTGATATAAACCATACGATGATATAAACCATACGCTGATATAAACCATACGCTGATATAAACCATACGCTGATATAAACCATAAGCTGATATAAACCATAAGCTGATATAAACCATACGCTGATATAAACCATAACCTGATATAAACCATAAGCTGATATAAACCATAAGCTGATATAAACCATACGCTGATATAAACCATAAGCTGATATAAACCATAAACTGATATAAACCATAAACTGATATAAACCATAAGCTGATATAAACCATAAGCTGATATAAACCTGGTATAAACCATAAGCTGATATAAACCATAAGCTGATATAAACCTGATATAAACCATAAGCTGATATAAACCATACGCTGATATAAACCTGATATAAACCATAAGCTGATATAAACCATACGCTGATATAAACCTGATATAAACCATAAGCTGATATAAACCATAAGCTGATATAAACCTGATATAAACCATACGCTGATATAAACCATACGCTGATATAAACCATACGCTGATATAAACCTGATATAAACCATACGCTGATATAAACCATACGCTGATATAAACCATAAGCTGATATAAACCATACGCTGATATAAACCATACGCTGATATAAACCTGATATAAACCATAAGCTGATATAAACCATAAGCTGATATAAACCATAAGCTGATATAAACCATACGCTGATATAAACCATACGCTGATATAAACCATATAAACCATACGCTGATATAAACCATACGCTGATATAAACCATACGCTGATATAAACCATACGCTGATATAAACCTGATATAAACCAAACGCTGATATAAACCATACGCTGATATAAACCATACGCTGATATAAACCATAAGCTGATATAAACCATAAGCTGATATAAACCATACGCTGATATAAACCATACGCTGATATAAACCTGATATAAACCATACGCTGATATAAACCATACGCTGATATAAACCATAAGCTGATATAAACCATACGCTGATATAAACCATACACTGATATAAACCTGATATAAACCAAACGCTGATATAAACCATACGATGATATAAACCAAACGCTGATATAAACCATACGATGATATAAACCATACGATGATATAAACCATACGCTGATATAAACCATACGCTGATATAAACCATAAGCTGATATAAACCATAAGCTGATATAAACCATACGCTGATATAAACCATAACCTGATATAAACCATAAGCTGATATAAACCATAAGCTGATATAAACCATACGCTGATATAAACCATAAGCTGATATAAACCATAAACTGATATAAACCATAAGCTGATATAAACCATAAGCTGATATAAACCATAAGCTGATATAAACCATAAGCTGATATAAACCATACGCTGATATAAACCATAAGCTGATATAAACCATAAGCTGATATAAACCATACGCTGATATAAACCATACGCTGATATAAACCATACGCTGATATAAACCATAAGCTGATATAAACCATAAGCTGATATAAACCATAAGCTGATATAAACCATAAGCTGATATAAACCATAAGCTGATATAAACCATACTGATATAAACCATAAACTGATATAAACCATAAGCTGATATAAACCATAAGCTGATATAAACCATACGCTGATATAAACCATACGCTGATATAAACCATACGCTGATATAAACCATAAGCTGATATAAACCATAAGCTGATATAAACCATAAGCTGATATAAACCATACGCTGATATAAACCATAAGCTGATATAAACCATACGCTGATATAAACCATAAGCTGATATAAACCATACGCTGATATAAACCATACGCTGATATAAACCATACGCTGATATAAACCATAAGCTGATATAAACCATACGCTGATATAAACCATAAGCTGATATAAACCATACGCTGATATAAACCATACGCTGATATAAACCATACGCTGATATAAACCATAAGCTGATATAAACCATACACTGATATAAACCATAAGCTGATATAAACCATAAGCTGATATAAACCATACGCTGATATAAACCATACGCTGATATAAGCCATAAGCTGATATAAACCATAAGCTGATATAAACCATACGCTGATATAAACCATAAGCTGATATAAACCATAAGCTGATATAAACCATACGCTGATATAAACCTGATATAAACCATAAGCTGATATAAACCATACGCTGATATAAACCATACGCTGATATAAACCATAAGCTGATATAAACCATACGCTGATATAAACCATAAGCTGATATAAACCATACGCTGATATAAACCATACGCTGATATAAACCATAAGCTGATATAAACCATACGCTGATATAAACCATAAGCTGATATAAACCATACGCTGATATAAACCATACGCTGATATAAACCATACGCTGATATAAACCATACGCTGATATAAACCATAAGCTGATATAAACCATACGCTGATATAAACCATAAGCTGATATAAACCATAAGCTGATATAAACCATACGCTGATATAAACCATACGCTGATATAAACCATAAGCTGATATAAACCATACACTGATATAAACCATAAGCTGATATAAACCATAAGCTGATATAAACCATACGCTGATATAAACCATACGCTGATATAAGCCATAAGCTGATATAAACCATAAGCTGATATAAACCATACGCTGATATAAACCATAAGCTGATATAAACCATAAGCTGATATAAACCATACGCTGATATAAACCTGATATAAACCATAAGCTGATATAAACCATACGCTGATATAAACCATACGCTGATATAAACCATAAGCTGATATAAACCATACGCTGATATAAACCATAAGCTGATATAAACCATACGCTGATATAAACCATACGCTGATATAAACCATAAGCTGATATAAACCATACGCTGATATAAACCATAAGCTGATATAAACCATAAGCTGATATAAACCATACGCTGATATAAACCATAAGCTGATATAAACCATAAGCTGATATAAACCATACGCTGATATAAACCATAAGCTGATATAAACCATAAGCTGATATAAACCATACGCTGATATAAACCATACGCTGATATAAACCATACGCTGATATAAACCATAAGCTGATATAAACCATACGCTGATATAAACCATAAGCTGATATAAACCATACGCTGATATAAACCATACGCTGATATAAACCATACGCTGATATAAACCATACGCTGATATAAACCATAAGCTGATATAAACCATACGCTGATATAAACCATACGCTGATATAAACCATAAGCTGATATAAACCATATGCTGATATAAACCTGATATAAACCATAAGCTGATATAAACCATACGCTGATATAAACCATAAGCTGATATAAACCATAAACTGATATAAACCATAAGCTGATATAAACCATACGCTGATATAAACCATAAGCTGATATAAACCATACGCTGATATAAACCATACGCTGATATAAACCATAAGCTGATATAAACCATACACTGATATAAACCATAAGCTGATATAAACCATAAGCTGATATAAACCATACGCTGATATAAACCATACGCTGATATAAGCCATAAGCTGATATAAACCATAAGCTGATATAAACCATACGCTGATATAAACCATAAGCTGATATAAACCATAAGCTGATATAAACCATACGCTGATATAAACCTGATATAAACCATAAGCTGATATAAACCATACGCTGATATAAACCATACGCTGATATAAACCATAAGCTGATATAAACCATACGCTGATATAAACCATAAGCTGATATAAACCATAAGCTGATATAAACCATACGCTGATATAAACCATAAGCTGATATAAACCATACGCTGATATAAACCTGATATAAACCATAAGCTGATATAAACCATACGCTGATATAAACCATAAGCTGATATAAACCATATGCTGATATAAACCTGATATAAACCATAAGCTGATATAAACCATACGCTGATATAAACCATAAGCTGATATAAACCATAAGCTGATATAAACCATAAGCTGATATAAACCATACGCTGATATAAACCATACGCTGATATAAACCATACGCTGATATAAACCATAAGCTGATATAAACCATACGCTGATATAAACCATACGCTGATATAAACCATACGCTGATATAAACCATAAGCTGATATAAACCATAAGCTGATATAAACCATACGCTGATATAAACCATACGCTGATATAAACCATAAGCTGATATAAACCATAAGCTGATATAAACCATACGCTGATATAAACCATAAGCTGATATAAACCATAAGCTGATATAAACCATACGCTGATATAAACCTGATATAAACCATAAGCTGATATAAACCATACGCTGATATAAACCATACGCTGATATAAACCATAAGCTGATATAAACCATACGCTGATATAAACCATAAGCTGATATAAACCATAAGCTGATATAAACCATACGCTGATATAAACCATAAGCTGATATAAACCATACGCTGATATAAACCATACGCTGATATAAACCATAAGCTGATATAAACCATACGCTGATATAAACCATAAGCTGATATAAACCATAATATAAACTGATATAAACCATAAGCTGATATAAACCATACGCTGATATAAACCATAAGCTGATATAAACCATAAGCTGATATAAACCATAAGCTGATATAAACCATACGCTGATATAAACCATACGCTGATATAAACCATACGCTGATATAAACCATAAGCTGATATAAACCATACGCTGATATAAACCATACGCTGATATAAACCATACGCTGATATAAACCTGATATAAACCATACGCTGATATAAACCATAAGCTGATATAAACCATACGCTGATATAAACCATACGCTGATATAAACCATAAGCTGATATAAACCATATGCTGATATAAACCATACGCTGATATAAACCATAAGCTGATATAAACCATACGCTGATATAAACCATAAGCTGATATAAACCATAAACTGATATAAACCATAAGCTGATATAAACCATACGCTGATATAAACCTGATATAAACCATACGCTGATATAAACCATACGCTGATATAAACCATAAGCTGATATAAACCATAAGCTGATATAAACCATAAGCTGATATAAACCATAAGCTGATATAAACCATACGCTGATATAAACCATACGCTGATATAAACCATAAGCTGATATAAACCATACACTGATATAAACCATAAGCTGATATAAACCATAAGCTGATATAAACCATAAGCTGATATAAACCATACGCTGATATAAACCATAAGCTGATATAAACCATAAGCTGATATAAACCATACGCTGATATAAACCATAAGCTGATATAAACCATAAGCTGATATAAACCATACGCTGATATAAACCATATAAACCATAAGCTGATATAAACCATACGCTGATATAAACCATAAGCTGATATAAACCATAAGCTGATATAAACCATACGCTGATATAAACCATAAGCTGATATAAACCATACGCTGATATAAACCATACGCTGATATAAACCATAAGCTGATATAAACCATAAGCTGATATAAACCATACGCTGATATAAACCATACGCTGATATAAACCATAAGCTGATATAAACCATACGCTGATATAAACCATAAGCTGATATAAACCATAAGCTGATATAAACCATACGCTGATATAAACCATACGCTGATATAAACCATAAGCTGATATAAACCATACGCTGATATAAACCATAAGCTGATATAAACCATACGCTGATATAAACCTGATATAAACCATAAGCTGATATAAACCATATGCTGATATAAACCTGATATAAACCATAAGCTGATATAAACCATAAGCTGATATAAACCATAAGCTGATATAAACCATAAGCTGATATAAACCATAAACTGATATAAACCATAAGCTGATATAAACCATACGCTGATATAAACCATACGCTGATATAAACCATAAGCTGATATAAACCATAAGCTGATATAAACCTGATATAAACCATACGCTGATATAAACCATACGCTGATATAAACCATACGCTGATATAAACCATAAGCTGATATAAACCATAAGCTGATATAAACCATACGCTGATATAAACCATACGCTGATATAAACCTGATATAAACCATAAACTGATATAAACCATAAGCTGATATAAACCATAAGCTGATATAAACCTGGTATAAACCATAAGCTGATATAAACCATAAGCTGATATAAACCTGATATAAACCATAAGCTGATATAAACCATACGCTGATATAAACCTGATATAAACCATAAGCTGATATAAACCATACGCTGATATAAACCTGATATAAACCATAAGCTGATATAAACCATAAGCTGATATAAACCATATGCTGATATAAACCTGATATAAACCATACGCTGATATAAACCATACGCTGATATAAACCTGATATAAACCATACGCTGATATAAACCATACGCTGATATAAACCATAAGCTGATATAAACCATACGCTGATATAAACCATACGCTGATATAAACCTGATATAAACCATACGCTGATATAAAACATAAACTGATATAAACCATAAGCTGATATAAACCATACGCTGATATAAACCATACGCTGATATAAACCTGATATAAACCATACGCTGATATAAACCATACGCTGATATAAACCATAAGCTGATATAAACCATACGCTGATATAAACCATACGCTGATATAAACCTGATATAAACCAAACGCTGATATAAACCATACGATGATATAAACCATACGCTGATATAAACCATAAGCTGATATAAACCATAAGCTGATATAAACCATACGCTGATATAAACCATAAGCTGATATAAACCATAAGCTGATATAAACCATACGCTGATATAAACCATACGCTGATATAAACCTGATATAAACCATACGCTGATATAAACCATACGCTGATATAAACCATAAGCTGATATAAACCATACGCTGATATAAACCATACACTGATATAAACCTGATATAAACCAAACGCTGATATAAACCATACGATGATATAAACCATACGCTGATATAAACCATACGCTGATATAAACCATACGCTGATATAAACCATAAGCTGATATAAACCATAAGCTGATATAAACCATACGCTGATATAAACCATAACCTGATATAAACCATAAGCTGATATAAACCATAAGCTGATATAAACCATACGCTGATATAAACCATAAGCTGATATAAACCATAAACTGATATAAACCATAAGCTGATATAAACCATAAGCTGATATAAACCATAAGCTGATATAAACCATACGCTGATATAAACCATAAGCTGATATAAACCATAAGCTGATATAAACCATACGCTGATATAAACCATACGCTGATATAAACCATAAGCTGATATAAACCATACGCTGATATAAACCATAAGCTGATATAAACCATAAGCTGATATAAACCATAAGCTGATATAAACCATACGCTGATATAAACCATACGCTGATATAAACCATAAACTGATATAAACCATAAGCTGATATAAACCATACGCTGATATAAACCATACGCTGATATAAACCATACGCTGATTAAACCATAAGCTGATATAAACCATAAGCTGATATAAACCATAAGCTGATATAAACCATAAGCTGATATAAACCATACGCTGATATAAACCATAAGCTGATATAAACCATACGCTGATATAAACCATACGCTGATATAAACCATAAGCTGATATAAACCATACGCTGATATAAACCATAAGCTGATATAAACCATAAGCTGATATAAACCATAAGCTGATATAAACCATACGCTGATATAAACCATACGCTGATATAAACCATAAGCTGATATAAACCATAAGCTGATATAAACCATAAGCTGATATAAACCATACGCTGATATAAACCATAAGCTGATATAAACCATACGCTGATATAAACCATACGCTGATATAAACCATACGCTGATATAAACCATAAACTGATATAAACCATAAGCTGATATAAACCATACGCTGATATAAACCATAAGCTGATATAAACCATAAGCTGATATAAACCATACGCTGATATAAACCATAAGCTGATATAAACCATAAGCTGATATAAACCATACGCTGATATAAACCATACGCTGATATAAACCATAAGCTGATATAAACCATACGCTGATATAAACCATAAGCTGATATAAACCATACGCTGATATAAACCATAAGCTGATATAAACCATAAGCTGATATAAACCATACGCTGATATAAACCATAAGCTGATATAAACCATAAGCTGATATAAACCATACGCTGATATAAACCATAAGCTGATATAAACCATACGCTGATATAAACCATATGCTGATATAAACCATACGCTGATATAAACCATACGCTGATATAAACCATACGCTGATATAAACCATAAGCTGATATAAACCATAAGCTGATATAAACCATACGCTGATATAAACCATACGCTGATATAAACCATAAGCTGATATAAACCATAAGCTGATATAAACCATACGCTGATATAAACCATAAGCTGATATAAACCATACGCTGATATAAACCTGATATAAACCATAAGCTGATATAAACCATACGCTGATATAAACCATAAGCTGATATAAACCATATGCTGATATAAACCTGATATAAACCATAAGCTGATATAAACCATACGCTGATATAAACCATAAGCTGATATAAACCATAAGCTGATATAAACCATAAGCTGATATAAACCATACGCTGATATAAACCATACGCTGATATAAACCATAAGCTGATATAAACCATAAGCTGATATAAACCATACGCTGATATAAACCATAAGCTGATATAAACCATACGCTGATATAAACCTGATATAAACCATAAACTGATATAAACCATTAGCTGATATAAACCATACGCTGATATAAACCATACGCTGATATAAACCATACGCTGATATAAACCTGATATAAACCATACGCTGATATAAACCATTAGCTGATATAAACCATACGCTGATATAAACCATACGCTGATATAAACCATAAGCTGATATAAACCATATGCTGATATAAACCTGATATAAACCATAAGCTGATATAAACCATACGCTGATATAAACCATAAGCTGATATAAACCATAAACTGATATAAACCATAAGCTGATATAAACCATACGCTGATATAAACCATAAGCTGATATAAACCATACGCTGATATAAACCATAAGCTGATATAAACCTGATATAAACCATACGCTGATATAAACCATACGCTGATATAAACCATACGCTGATATAAACCATAAGCTGATATAAACCATACGCTGATATAAACCATACGCTGATATAAACCATAAGCTGATATAAACCATAAGCTGATATAAACCATAAGCTGATATAAACCATACGCTGATATAAACCATAAGCTGATATAAACCATACGCTGATATAAACCATATGCTGATATAAACCATACACTGATATAAACCATACGCTGATATAAACCATACGCTGATATAAACCATATGCTGATATAAACCATACGCTGATATAAACCATACGCTGATATAAACCATAAGCTGATATAAACCATACGCTGATATAAACCATAAGCTGATATAAACCATACGCTGATATAAACCTGATATAAACCATACGCTGATATAAACCATAAGCTGATATAAACCATAAGCTGATATAAACCATACGCTGATATAAACCATAAGCTGATATAAACCATACGCTGATATAAACCATAAACCTGATATAAACCATACGCTGATATAAACCATACGCTGATATAAACCATACGCTGATATAAACCATAAACCTGATATAAACCATACGCTGATATAAACCATACGCTGATATAAACCATAAGCTGATATAAACCATACGCTGATATAAACCATACGCTGATATAAACCATACGCTGATATAAACCTGATATAAACCATACGCTGATATAAACCATAAGCTGATATAAACCATACGCTGATATAAACCATAAGCTGATATAAACCATACGCTGATATAAACCTGATATAAACCATAAGCTGATATAAACCATACGCTGATATAAACCATACGCTGATATAAACCATAAGCTGATATAAACCATACGCTGATATAAACCATAAGCTGATATAAACCATACGCTGATATAAACCATACGCTGATATAAACCATAAGCTGATATAAACCATACGCTGATATAAACCATACGCTGATATAAACCATACGCTGATATAAACCATAAGCTGATATAAACCATAAGCTGATATAAACCATACGCTGATATAAACCATATGCTGATATAAACCATATGCTGATATAAACCATATGCTGATATAAACCATACGCTGATATAAACCATACGCTGATATAAACCATACGCTGATATAAACCATATGCTGATATAAACCATAAGCTGATAAAACGCTGATATAAACCATACGCTGATATAAACCATAAGCTGATATAAACCATACGCTGATATAAACCATAAGCTGATATAAACCAAACGCTGATATAAACCTGATATAAACCATACGCTGATATAAACCATAAGCTGATATAAACCATACGCTGATATAAACCATACGCTGATATAAACCATAAGCTGATATAAACCATAAGCTGATATAAACCATACGCTGATATAAACCATACGCTGATATAAACCATACGCTGATATAAACCATACGCTGATATAAACCATAAACCTGATATAAACCATACGCTGATATAAACCATACGCTGATATAAACCTGATATAAACCATACGCTGATATAAACCTGATATAAACCATACGCTGATATAAACCTGATATAAACCATACGCTGATATAAACCTGATATAAACCATAAGCTGATATAAACCATACGCTGATATAAACCTGATATAAACCATACGCTGATATAAACCTGATATAAACCATACGCTGATATAAACCATAAGCTGATATAAACCATACGCTGATATAAACCATACGCTGATATAAACCATAAGCTGATATAAACCATACGCTGATATAAACCATACGCTGATATAAACCATACGCTGATATAAACCATAAGCTGATATAAACCATACGCTGATATAAACCATACGCTGATATAAACCATACGCTGATATAAACCATATGATATAAACCATAAGCTGATATAAACCATAAGCTGATATAAACCATACAATGATATAAACCATAAACTGATATAAACCATACGCTGATATAAACCATAAGCTGATATAAACCATAAGCTGATATAAACCATAAGCTGATATAAACCATACTCTGATATAAACCATACGCTGATATAAACCATACGCTGATATAAACCATACGCTGATATAAACCATACGCTGATATAAACCATAAGCTGATATAAACCATAAGCTGATATAAACCATACGCTGATATAAACCATAAGCTGATATAAACCATACGCTGATATAAACCATACGCTGATATAAACCATACGCTGATATAAACCATACGCTGATATAAACCATACGCTGATATAAACCATACGCTGATATAAACCATACGCTGATATAAACCATACGCTGATATAAACCATAAGCTGATATAAACCATATGCTGATATAAACCATACGCTGATATAAACCATAAACTGATATAAACCATAAACTGATATAAACCATACGCTGATATAAACCATAAACTGATATAAACCATAAACTGATATAAACCATACGCTGATATAAACCATAAACTAATATAAACCATAAACTGATATAAACCATAAGCTGATATAAACCAAACGCTGATATAAACCATACGATGATATAAACCATACGCTGATATAAACCATACGCTGATATAAACCTGATATAAACCATACGCTGATATAAACCTGATATAAACCATACGCTGATACAAACCTGATATAAACCATACGCTGATATAAACCTGATATAAACCATAAGCTGATATAAACCATACGCTGATATAAACCTGATATAAACCATACGCTGATATAAACCATAAGTTGATATAAACCATACGCTGATATAAACCATACGCTGATATAAACCATAAGCTGATATAAACCATACGCTGATATAAACCATACGCTGATATAAACCATACGCTGATATAAACCTGATATAAACAATAAGCTGATATAAACCATAAACTGATATAAACCATACGCTGATATAAACCATAAGCTGATATAAACCATAAGCTGATATAAACCATACGCTGATATAAACCATAAACTGATATAAACCATACGCTGATATAAACCATAAGCTGATATAAACCATAAGCTGATATAAACCATACGCTGATATAAACCATACGCTGATATAAACCATACGCTGATATAAACCATACGCTGATATAAACCATAAGCTGATATAAACCATACGCTGATATAAACCATAAGCGTATATAAACCATACGCTGATATAAACCATACGCTGATATAAACCATACGCTGATATAAACCATACGCTGATATAAACCATACGCTGATATAAACCATACGCTGATATAAACCATACGCTGATATAAACCATACGCTGATATAAACCATAAGCTGATATAAACCATAAGCTGATATAAACCATAAGCTGATATAAACCATACGCTGATATAAGCCATAAGCTGATATAAACCATAAGCTGATATAAACCATACGCTGATATAAGCCATAAGCTGATATAAACCATAAGCTGATATAAACCTGATATAAACCATAAACTGATATAAACCATAAACTGATATAAACCATACGCTGATATAAGCCATAAGCTGATATAAACCATAAGCTGATATAAACCATAAGCTGATATAAACCATACGCTGATATAGACCTGATATAAACCATAAGCTGATATAAACCATACGCTGATATAAACCATACGCTGATATAAACCATAAGCTGATATAAACCATACGCTGATATAAACCATAAGCTGATATAAACCATACGCTGATATAAACCATACGCTGATATAAACCATAAGCTGATATAAACCATAAGCTGATATAAACCATACGCTGATATAAACCATACGCTGATATAAACCATACGCTGATATAAACCATACGCTGATATAAACCATACGCTGATATAAACCATAAGCTGATATAAACCATAAGCTGATATAAACCATAAGCTGATATAAACCATACGCTGATATAAACCATAAACTGATATAAACCTGATATAAACCATACGCTGATATAAACCATAAGCTGATATAAACCTGATATAAACCATAAGCTGATATAAACCATAAGCTGATATAAACCATACGCTGATATAAACCATACGCTGATATAAACCATAAGCTGATATAAACCATAAGCTGATATAAACCATAAGCTGATATAAACCATAAGCTGATATAAACCATAAGCTGATATAAACCATACGCTGATATAAACCATACGCTGATATAAACCATACGCTGATATAAACCTGATATAAACCATAAGCTGATATAAACCATACACTGATATAAACCATACGCTGATATAAACCATACGCTGATATAAACCTGATATAAACCATGATATAAAACCATACGCTGATATAAACCATACGCTGATATAAACCTGATATAAACCATACGCTGATATAAACCATACGCTGATATAAACCATACGCTGATATAAACCATACGCTGATATAAACCATACGCTGATATAAACCTGATATAAACCATACGCTGATATAAACCATACGCTGATATAAACCATACGCTGATATAAACCTGATATAAACCATACGCTGATATAAACCTGATATAAACCATACGCTGATATAAACCATACGCTGATATAAACCATACGCTGATATAAACCATACGCTGATATAAACCATAAGCTGATATAAACCATAAGCTGATATAAACCATACGCTGATATAAACCATACGCTGATATAAACCATACGCTGATATAAACCATACGCTGATATAAACCATACGCTGATATAAACCATAAGCTGATATAAACCATATACTGATATAAACCATACGCTGATATAAACCATATTCTGATATAAACCACCCGCTGATATAAACCATACGCTGATATAAACCATACGCTGATATAAACCATAAGCTGATATAAACCATATGCTGATATAAACCATACGCTGATATAAACCATAAACTGATATAAACCATAAACTGATATAAACCATACGCTGATATAAACCATAAACTGATATAAACCATAAACTGATATAAACCATACGCTGATATAAACCATAAACTGATATAAACCATAAACTGATATAAACCATACGCTGATATAAACCATACGCTGATATAAACCATAAGCTGATATAAACCATAAACTGATATAAACCATAAACTGATATAAACCATAAACTGATATAAACCATAAACTGATATAAACCATACGCTGATATAAACCATACGCTGATATAAACCATACGCTGATATAAACCATAAGCTGATATAAACCTTATATAAACCATACGCTGATATAAACCTGATATAAACCTGATATAAACCATACGCTGATATAAACCATAAGCTGATATAAACCATAAGCTGATATAAACCATACGCTGATATAAACCATACGCTGATATAAACCATAAGCTGATATAAACCATAAGCTGATATAAACCATAAGCTGATATAAACCATAAGCTGATATAAACCATAAGCTGATATAAACCATAAGCTGATATAAACCATAAGCTGATATAAACCATACGCTGATATAAACCATACGCTGATATAAACCATACGCTGATATAAACCATACGCTGATATAAACCATAAGCTGATATAAACCATACGATGATATAAACCATACGCTGATATAAACCATAAGCTGATATAAACCATACGCTGATATAAACCATACGCTGATATAAACCTGATATAAACCATAAGCTGATATAAACCATACACTGATATAAACCATACGCTGATATAAACCATACGCTGATATAAACCTGATATAAACCATACGCTGATATAAACCATAAACTGATATAAACCATACGCTGATATAAACCATACGCTGATATAAACCATACGCTGATATAAACCATACGCTGATATAAACCATACGCTGATATAAACCATAAGCTGATATAAACCATACGCTGATATAAACCATACGCTGATATAAACCATAAGCTGATATAAACCATACGCTGATATAAACCATACGCTGATATAAACCATACGCTGATATAAACCTGATATAAACCATAAGCTGATATAAACCATACGCTGATATAAACCATACGCTGATATAAACCATACGCTGATATAAACCTGATATAAACCATACGCTGATATAAACCATACGCTGATATAAACCATACGCTGATATAAACCTGATATAAACCATACGCTGATATAAACCATACGCTGATATAAACCATACGCTGATATAAACCATACGCTGATATAAACCATACGCTGATATAAACCTGATATAAACCATACGCTGATATAAACCTGATATAAACCATACGCTGATATAAACCATACGCTGATATAAACCTGATATAAACCATACGCTGATATAAACCATACGCTGATATAAACCATAAGCTGATATAAACCATATGCTGATATAAACCATACGCTGATATAAACCATACGCTGATATAAACCATATAAACTGATATAAACCATACGCTGATATAAACCATACGCTGATATAAACCATACGCTGATATAAACCATATGCTGATATAAACCATAAGCTGATATAAACCATACGCTGATATAAACCATACGCTGATATAAACCTGATATAAACCATACGCTGATATAAACTGATATAAACCATACGCTGATATAAACCATACGCTGATATAAACCTGATATAAACCATACGCTGATATAAACCATAAGCTGATATAAACCATACGCTGATATAAACCATACGCTGATATAAACCATATTCTGATATAAACCTGATATAAACCATACGCTGATATAAACCATACGCTGATATAAACCATACGCTGATATAAACCATACGCTGATATAAACCATAAGCTGATATAAACCATAAGCTGATATAAACCATACGCTGATATAAACCATAAACTGATATAAACCATAAGCTGATATAAACCATACGCTGATATAAACCATATAAACCATACTGATATAAACCATACGCTGATATAAACCATAAGCTGATATAAACCATACGCTGATATAAACCATAAGCTGATATAAACCATACGCTGATATAAACCATAAAACCTGATATAAACCATACGCTGATATAAACCATAAGCTGATATAAACCATAAGCTGATATAAACCATAAACTGATATAAACCATAAGCTGATATAAACCATACGCTGATATAAACCATAAGCTGATATAAACCATAAGCTGATATAAACCATAAGCTGATATAAACCATACGCTGATATAAACCTGATATAAACCATACGCTGATATAAACCTACGATATAAACCATAAGCTGATATAAACCATACGCTGATATAAACCATAAGCTGATATAAACCATACGCTGATATAAACCTTATATAAACCATACGCTGATATAAACCTGATATAAACCTGATATAAACCATACGCTGATATAAACCATAAGCTGATATAAACCATAAGCTGATATAAACCATAAGCTGATATAAACCATAAGCTGATATAAACCATACGCTGATATAAACCATACGCTGATATAAACCATAAGCTGATATAAACCATAAGCTGATATAAACCATATGCTGATATAAACCTGATATAAACCATAAGCTGATATAAACCATACGCTGATATAAACCATACGCTGATATAAACCATAAGCTGATATAAACCATACGCTGATATAAACCATAAGCTGATATAAACCATACGCTGATATAAACCATACGCTGATATAAACCATACGCTGATATAAACCATACGCTGATATAAACCATACGCTGATATAAACCATAAGCTGATATAAACCATAAGCTGATATAAACCATAAGCTGATATAAACCATACGCTGATATAAACCATAAACTGATATAAACCTGATATAAACCATACACTGATATAAACCATAAGCTGATATAAACCTGATATAAACCATAAGCTGATATAAACCATAAGCTGATATAAACCATACGCTGATATAAACCATACGCTGATATAAACCATAAGCTGATATAAACCATAAGTTGATATAAACCATAAGCTGATATAAACCATAAGCTGATATAAACCATAAGCTGATATAAACCATACGCTGATATAAACCATACGCTGATATAAACCATACGCTGATATAAACCTGATATAAACCATAAGCTGATATAAACCATACACTGATATAAACCATACGCTGATATAAACCATACGCTGATATAAACCTGATATAAACCATACGCTGATATAAACCATACGCTGATATAAACCATACGCTGATATAAACCTGATATAAACCATAAGCTGATATAAACCATACGCTGATATAAACCATACGCTGATATAAACCATACGCTGATATAAACCATACTCTGATATAAACCTGATATAAACCATACGCTGATATAAACCATACGCTGATATAAACCTGATATAAACCATACGCTGATATAAACCTGATATAAACCATACGCTGATATAAACCATACGCTGATATAAACCATACGCTGATATAAACCATAAGCTGATATAAACCATAAGCTGATATAAACCATACGCTGATATAAACCATACGCTGATATAAACCTGATATAAACCATACGCTGATATAAACCATACGCTGATATAAACCATAAGCTGATATAAACCATATGCTGATATAAACCATACGCTGATATAAACCATATTCTGATATAAACCTGATATAAACCATACGCTGATATAAACCATACGCTGATATAAACCATACGCTGATATAAACCATAAGCTGATATAAACCATATGCTGATATAAACCATACGCTGATATAAACCATAAGCTGATATAAACCATATGCTGATATAAACCATACGCTGATATAAACCATAAACTGATATAAACCATAAACTGATATAAACCATACGCTGATATAAACCATAAACTGATATAAACCATAAACTGATATAAACCATACGCTGATATAAACCATAAACTGATATAAACCATAAACTGATATAAACCATAAGCTGATATAAACCATACGCTGATATAAACCATAAGCTGATATAAACCATAAACTGATATAAACCATAAACTGATATAAACCATACGCTGATATAAACCATACGCTGATATAAACCATACGCTAATATAAACCATAAGCTGATATAAACCATAAGCTGATATAAACCATAAACTGATATAAACCATAAACTGATATAAACCATAAACTGATATAAACCATACGCTGATATAAACCATAAGCTGATATAAACCATAAACTGATATAAACCATAAGCTGATATAAACCATAAACTGATATAAACCATAAACTGATATAAACCATACGCTGATATAAACCATAAGCTGATATAAACCATACGCTGATATAAACCTTATATAAACCATACGCTGATATAAACCTGATATAAACCTGATATAAACCATACGCTGATATAAACCATAAGCTGATATAAACCATAAGCTGATATAAACCATACGCTGATATAAACCATAAGCTGATATAAACCATAAGCTGATATAAACCATAAGTTGATATAAACCATAAGCTGATATAAACCATAAACTGATATAAACCATAAGCTGATATAAACCATAAGCTGATATAAACCATAAGCTGATATAAACCATAAGTTGATATAAACCATAAGCTGATATAAACCATAAGCTGATATAAACCATAAGCTGATATAAACCATACGCTGATATAAACCATACGCTGATATAAACCATACGCTGATATAAACCATACGCTGATATAAACCATAAGCTGATATAAACCATACGATGATATAAACCATACGCTGATATAAACCATAAGCTGATATAAACCATACGCTGATATAAACCATACGCTGATATAAACCATACGCTGATATAAACCTGATATAAACCATAAGCTGATATAAACCATAAACTGATATAAACCATACGCTGATATAAACCATACGCTGATATAAACCATACGCTGATATAAACCATACGCTGATATAAACCATAAACTGATATAAACCATAAGCTGATATAAACCATACGCTGATATAAACCATACGCTGATATAAACCATAAGCTGATATAAACCATACGCTGATATAAACCATAAGCTGATATAAACCATACGCTGATATAAACCTGATATAAACCATAAGCTGATATAAACCATAAGCTGATATAAACCATACGCTGATATAAACCATACGCTGATATAAACCATACGCTGATATAAACCTGATATAAACCATAAGCTGATATAAACCATACGCTGATATAAACCATACGCTGATATAAACCATACGCTGATATAAACCTGATATAAACCATACGCTGATATAAACCATACGCTGATATAAACCATACGCTGATATAAACCTGATATAAACCATACGCTGATATAAACCTGATATAAACCATACGCTGATATAAACCATACGCTGATATAAACCATACGCTGATATAAACCATAAGCTGATATAAACCATATGCTGATATAAACCATACGCTGATATAAACCATACGCTGATATAAACCATACGCTGATATAAACCTGATATAAACCATACGCTGATATAAACCTGATATAAACCATACGCTGATATAAACCATACGCTGATATAAACCTGATATAAACCATACGCTGATATAAACCATAAGCTGATATAAACCATATGCTGATATAAACCATACGCTGATATAAACCATATTCTGATATAAACCTGATATAAACCATACGCTGATATAAACCATACGCTGATATAAACCATACGCTGATATAAACCATAAGCTGATATAAACCATATGCTGATATAAACCATACGCTGATATAAACCATACGCTGATATAAACCATACGCTGATATAAACCTGATATAAACCATACGCTGATATAAACCTGATATAAAACCATACGCTGATATAAACCATATAAACCATAAGCTGATATAAACCTGATATAAACCATATAAACCATACGCTGATATAAACCATAAGCTGATATAAACCATATGCTGATATAAACCATACGCTGATATAAACCATATTCTGATATAAACCTGATATAAACCATACGCTGATATAAACCATACGCTGATATAAACCATAAGCTGATATAAACCATAAGCTGATATAAACCATAAGCTGATATAAACCATACGCTGATATAAACCATAAGCTGATATAAACCATACGCTGATATAAACCATAAACTGATATAAACCATAAGCTGATATAAACCATACGCTGATATAAACCATAAGCTGATATAAACCATACGCTGATATAAACCATAAGCTGATATAAACCATACGCTGATATAAACCTTATATAAACCATACGCTGATATAAACCTGATATAAACCTGATATAAACCATACGCTGATATAAACCATAAGCTGATATAAACCAGAAGCTGATATAAACCATAAGCTGATATAAACCATACGCTGATATAAACCATAAGCTGATATAAACCATAAACTGATATAAACCATAAACTGATATAAACCATAAGCTGATATAAACCATACGCTGATATAAACCATAAGCTGATATAAACCTGATATAAACCATAAACTGATATAAACCTGATATAAACCATACGCTGATATAAACCATAAGCTGATATAAACCTGATATAAACCATACGCTGATATAAACCATACGCTGATATAAACCATACGCTGATATAAACCATACGCTGATATAAACCTGATATAAACCATATGCTGATATAAACCATAAGCTGATATAAACCATACGCTGATATAAATGATACACTGATAACCCTACACTGTCTACTATACTACTGTCAGAAATTATACTTGACAAAACCCCTTTGGTATCATATCACCAAGTGGTACGCACACACACAAACACATACACACAGACCCCTCAACCATCGCAGGGATTTCTCTCAAAGCGCAACCACTCATCTGTGTCCATCCCTGACTATAGCATGGCGCAGGAATCACAGCTAGCAGATGGCCAGTCACGCTTCTTCAGTCACAACAGCACAACATAGCCCCGGCTAGCCAGCATAGCGTTCCGCTGAGGAGGAAAACAAACCAGTGCTCCACCGCCCCCTCCCTCGCCAAGAGCGAACAGGCGTGAACAAGATTACACATGTCGACAGTAATACCAATTTACAGTATATCCTCTCTAATGAGAGCATCCGGAAAGAAGATGAGAGAAGGCTTAGACGTTGAAATGTGTGTGTGTGTGTAGGGTGGTGGAAATTACCCAAACATTATGTTGAGTATAACAGCAAACTACATTCATCAATCTGACTCCATTATCACATGAATGCTATTGGTCCATAATCGTATCCAATGGGCATAGCCAAGGTTTGCAAACCTTGCCATCATCACTCGGAATACTATAAGATGCACAAGTCTAGGTTTACCTTCATACAATTATTAAGAGGCCGAGGGACAAGGAGCTAATGTCTTGCAATCAATGTCCTAGCATTTCATGATTGAGTTAACCTTGACTCAGAGACGCAGCGTTAGAGACCAAGCATTGATGCTTTGTGTATTATTACTAGCGTTTACCATTAGACATTTCACCAAATAATAACTCAAAGAATATTACTCAGAAATGTGAGTACTACAGTTCGTATCCATTTTAAAGTATCGATACTTATTACAGTTACCCAATATGAATACAATTAACAAATGCTAGACACCAGAAATCTTCACATTCGAAATTATACAAAATATCTTGAGTCTTCATAGCATAGAAAATTCCCCACTACGACACACAAAACGTACACCAGGAGAATTAACCAATGACAACATGATCTAAGTTCAAACCCATTTTTTATTCTTCCAAGAATGCCAACTCCCAGTATCTCCTATCGTCTAATTAACATCCGTTTGCATGGCCCAAAACATTCAAACACAGAACTTCACACTCCTTCTCTAATGTCATAACCACACCATCACTCCTGTGTCGCTCCTCTCTGAACTATCCGCTGTCAAGCAAACGGAGTAACACAGACTCCCTGTAACAATAAATCCATAGCACTTACAGTAGCATGAAACATATCAAGATGCATAGCTCTTTAGGAACTCTTTAAACAATCCAAACATGACAATTTATTTCACAAAGTAACATTCATTTAGTCGATTCAAGTTTCATCAAGTCTTCACCTCTCCTGGCTTCAGTGACCTTAGGACTTCTGTGGTGTCACTGTGTGCTCCCTCTCCGGCTGCTCATTATGGCTCACACCTGTTACCATCGTTTCGCGCACCTGCGCGTCATCAGGCTCCCCTGGACTCCATCACTGCCCTGATTACCTTTATATATGTCTCTCCCTTTGGTTCCTTCCCCAGTCGTTATTGTTTCTGTTTCATATTATGTTGCGTTTATTTATTAAAACACTCACTCCTTGAACTTGCTTCCTGACTCTCAGCGCACGTCGTTATATGTGGGAATGTCTCTTCATCGAGATTGCCACAGATAAAGGTGTGTTTTTAGCCCACAGATGGTCAGTCATTCAAACAATGCCATAAATCGTGACTGAGTCATCACGCTGGGCCAGCAAGTCGCTAGAGGCATCTTCATCATCGTTCACTCTCTCTATTTTCCACTAGGTAGGTGTGTGTGTGTGTGTGTGTGTGTGTGTGTAATGCATGTGTGTGTACAGTGTGCTCTGACAATGTACTAACGGTATAGACTGGTACACATTTCTAGGCAGGCCTTGAGGCCTGCATGCCACGACTTTGGCATGGAAACAGTATGAACTCCGTGTCAGTGTGTGTCAGTTAGCGTTATAGGTGTGAGTTAGCTAGAGGGCTAATGTGATGCTCCATTAGCCATTACAGGATAGGTACTGTTTGGCGTAGCACAGAGAATTTTCAAACCAAACTTAACGATACTATCTTCGTTCGGGCCAATTGATCAAGACAGCTGTGTGTCATCATGACATGCTGCACTTTAGGGTGGACCCATCTGCCTCAATGAGGGAACATTTGAAATAGACAAGATGGCAGCATACACAATGGTTTTTGAAGCAAACCATTTTAATAACGAAGCATTTTCAAAATTCAAACAAACCACCTCCAAGATACATGTTTGGCCGAATCGAGAACGAAGATAGTATCACCAAGTTAAGGTTGGTCAAAAATGCTCTATGCTACGTCAAACAGTACCTATCCCATAACGCTCAATGGAGCATCACATTAGCCCGTTACGATCTGCTAGCTACAGGTAACTGCCAAAATAATGGAATCACTTGAGTAAATGAGGGATACAAAGTATAGTGAAAGCAGGTTCTTCCACACAGGTGTGGTTCCTGAGTTAATTTAGCAATTAACGTCCCATCATGCTTAGGGTCATGTATAAAAATGCTTGGCAGGCCATTATTTTGGCTACCATGGCTATGCCGCCATAGGATGACAATGCCCCCATCCACAGGGCACGAGTGGTCACTAAACGGTTTGATGAGCATGAAAACAACGTAAACCATATCCCATGGCCATCGCAGTCACCAAATCTCAACCCAGTTGAACATTTATGGGAAACCTGGAGCGGCGCCTGTGGAAGAATGGTATGAATGTAGAATCCATGTGTGAGCAGTTCCCTCAATGCCAGCTAGGTGTGACTCAAATAGCAGGTCACCCTGTTAGCTAAGCTCTCTGTCCCTGTGACATCACTCTCCTCTCACATCAGCTCTGGAAAGTACATATCGTACCAACACAACAACAGCTGCCTAGAGGAAGAATAGGGCTAGAAGACACATGTATGCAGTAGGTGCTACTCATACAGTCAGACTAAGGTAGGGAAGAATCCTACCAAAAAATTACCATTTCATTCAAAATGTCACTGTGTCCCACTGACATTGACGTATAACTAAGGGGAATTTTGATTTAATTGCAAGTTAGGATTCACTCCTTCTTAGAGCAATACTTTTGGTGCACTATATGTGGAGAATAGGGTGCCATACGCGATTTGCCCCATTTCCCTCTTCAGTGACTCATCAAATGCTCATCCGACGACATGGACACTCAACTCCTAATATTTGATCTGAGTTTATCTTCACAACGGTCTGTGTTATCTACTTTAATAGGATACAGAGCAGCTCAAGTTGTAGATTACAGCAGAAGGAGCCCTGGGTGAACGTGGGCAGGGAGAGCAGAGCACTGACAGGACGGTGTGCACATACAGAGAGAGATCTCCTCCGGGTGAGAGTTTTTGTCACAGAAAGAGAGAAGGGAAAGGGAGGGGAGGATAGAAAGGGGTTGGAACGAGAGAGAAAGAGAGACAGGAAATGGGGGGGGGAGATGGGGAGAATGAAAAAGACAGAGGTAGAAATACGGGGAGAAAGAGAGAAAAAAACAGAGCGAGAAAGGATAAAGAGCAGCAAGAGAGAGAGAGGCAGTCCTCAGAGCACTAAGCCCTTCATTATAAAAGAAGCACGTCTGGAGATAGCAGTCTCCATTACACTCTGCTGAGAGCATGGGGATCCACCCAGCAGATGTTAGCTGTACAGCCACACACGCACGCGCACAGACACACACACACTCTCCCTATCTTTTTCTGTCTCTTTTATTCCCTCCCTTCCTCTCATTCTCTCCTCTCTATATCTTCTCCATCCCTCCCTCGCTGTGCAGGTATTATAGGAGGAAATGGTAAATATGTGCTTTAGTGGGGCTGAGCCGCTGTGATCTGTGTGTATATTTGCGGCCTCTACCAAAGTCACAGAAAATAGGGCAATTAGCTCCACTCTGCTAGCCACTCTCCTTCCTATGGAATAAAGCTGTCTTTAGAGAAGTCAATACTCTAGGCTTTATGTCATTATCTCCATCCATAACCTTCACTTAAACCACAGGGTTGGGGAGTAACGGATTACATGTAATCTGTTACATGTGAGAGATGTAAAAAAATAAAAAAATAAATAAAATAAAAAAAATAAAACTGTAATCCATTACATTATGAGCAAAAATATTGTAATCAGATTACAGACACTTGAAAAACTAGATTACTTTTAAATTCAGAAAGGATGTTTGTGGGGGATTTTTTTTTTGACACTTCTCTGTTTGTCTCAATGACATTCAAATCAGCACTGAAAAAAGTTTGTTTGTTCCACCTGAACGAGTCTGACCACAAGTCAGAGATCACTATGATGACACACTAAATGGGTTTGATGGATCGCGGGAAAAGAGCAGGAATAGGCATTTTGTAGGCTACAGTCCAACCTATGTCTTCCAATGGTGCAGCTGCTGTTGGCATCCAAGATTATCCAACTTGAATAAATGCTTGCAGGTAAGGATGACAGCAGTGGTGTAGTCTACGGCAATACGGATATCACTTATTATTTGATATCTACTTTAAGAGGTCGACTGATTTTGATTTTTCAACGCCGATACCGATTATTGGAGGACCCAAAAAAAGTCAATACCGATTAATCGGCCAATTCTTTTTTACATTTATTTGTAATAATGACAATTACAACAATACTGAATGAACACTTATTTTAACTTGATATATTACATCAATAAAATACATTTAGCCTCAAATAAAATGAAACATTCTCAATTTGGTTTAAATAATGCAAAAACACAGTGTTGGAGAAGAAAGTAAAAGTGCAATACGTGCCATGTAAGAAAGCTAACGTTTAAGTTCCTTGCTCAGAACATGAGAACATATGAAAGCTGGTGGTTCCTTTTAACATGAGTCTTCAATATTCCCAGATAAGAAGTTTTAGGTTATAGTTATTATAGGAATTATAGGACAATTTCTCTCTATACGATTTGTATTTCATATACCTTTGACTATTGGATGTTCTTATAGGCACTTTATTATTGCTTCCGTCCCTCTCCTTGCTCCTCCCTGGGCTCGATCCAGGAACACATCGACAACAGCCACCCTCTCAGCACCCATGCAGAGCAAGGGGAACAACTACTCCAAGTCTCAGAGGGAGTGACGTTTGAAACGCTATTAGCGCGCACCCCGCTAACTAGCTAGCCATTTCACATCAGTTACACCAGCCTAATCTCGGGAGTTGATAGGCTTGAAGTCATAAACAGCTCAATGCTTGAAGCGTTACGAAGATCTGCCTACCATCGCTCAGTCAGACTGCTCTATCATAGACTTAATTATGACATAACACACAGAAATACGAGCCTTAGGTCATTAATATTGTTGAATCTGGAAACTATCATTTCGAAAACAAGACGTTTATTTTTTCAGTGAAATACGGAACTGTTCCATATTTCATCTAACGGGTGGCATCCATAAGTCTAAATATTCCTGTTACATTGCACAACCTTCAATGTTATGTCATAATTACGTAACATTCTGGCAAATTAGGCGGCCCAAACTGTTGCATATACACTGACTCTGCGTGCAATGAACGCAAGAGAAGTGACACAATTTCACCTGGTTAATATTGCCTGCTAACCTGGATTTCTTTTAGCTAAATATGCAGGTTTAAAAATATATACTGTGTATTGATTTTAAGAAAGGCATTGATGTTTATGGTTAGTTACACATTGGAGCAACGACAGTCCTTTTTCGCGAATACGCACCGCATCGATTATATGCAAGGACACGCTAGATAAACTAGTAATATCATCAACCATGTGTAGTTAACTAGTGATTATGATTGATTGATTGTTTTTTATAAGATAAGTTTAATAATAGCTAGCAACTTACATTGGCTTCTTACTGCATTCGCGTAACAGGCAGGCTCCTCATGGAGTGCAATGTAAAGCAGGTGGTTAGAGCATTGGACTAGTTAACTGTAAGGTTGCAAGATTAAATCCCCGAGCTGACAGGTTAAAAATCTGTCTTTCTGCCCCTGAACAAGGCAGTTAACCCACCGTTCCTAGGCCGTCATTGTTCTTAACTGACTTGCCTAGTTAAAGCAAGGTTAAATAAAGGTTATGAAAACTTGAAATCGGCCCTAATTAAATCGGCCATTCCGATTAATCGGTCGACCTCTAATCTACATAGCTCATTGATGTGAATCACACTGCTGCTCTCATATATATCCATTGATTCATGAAGAATATAACTTAGAAATGCATCATGAGCTTAGTTCAACTGTCACACTCCATGAGAATCCAAAATATAAGCTTGTTTTTCTCCTATGTTTGTGAACATTGTAAATGTAAACAAACACTGTATAACCTCATAACATGGTTAAAACGATAATTTTGATGGACGGTCAGTTCTTGCATCCATAGCTCTGTCTATTAATCTGTGTGTGGTTACATTTCTCCAGGCCCATCCCTCAGCTTTTTACCAAAACAGAGGCCCGGGCAACCGTTTGTGGATGCATATTATCAAGACATCAAAGTGTCACCAACAAAGAGGTACAAAAATAGGCCTATAGTAACTGCAGCATAAGGCATTCATTTTTCAACATGTAAATAGCACTTTTCAATAGTGCTCAAAGCATGCCATTCCATGAGCGCAGCATTTATTTTTCAACTCCAAACAATGAGCCCAATCAGTCCTCCGTGACAACAACATCATAAACAACAGAGTAGGGCTGGCTAATAAGTCCTTATTTTTGGGGTTATGTTCTCAGGTAAAACAATTTGGCTAATCCATACCTCCATATTTCCAAGTCCTATTCTTGAACATCAAGAGGTGTATCATTTATATTGTAATGCCTGGAATTCTGATAGACTTTGGTTTTTAATGTAAACATATAATTTAAATCGCGTTATTATATGTCGTAGAAAGCGATGGGTTGGAAGAAGCCTACATAACCAAACTATAAAGTAAAAATGAACATCCATATATGACCAGCTATGTAAACTTGAACATTGATTTATCCTGCAATAGATTTCGTTCAATTAGTAACATACATTTTTGTCTTCTTCTATTGACTCTCAAGGGGAAAGTAATCTAAAAGTGAATGTAATCAGATTACGTTACTGAGTTTGGGTAATCCAAAAGTTACATTACTGATTACAATTTTGGACAGGTGTAATCGATTACATATAGAAAGTAACCTCCCCAACTCTGGTTATCACTCTGCTGCTGGGACTGACTGGGGTAATCCCAGGTTACTGCCAATCTCTCTCACACACACAGACACGGACACACTGAGCAACTTCTCCAGTGTTAATTCAACACAGAGAGTGTTTACTTAACACTGTCAAGTTGTCTATATCATGCCACACTTTTCAGAGTTCAATAAACACACTGCTTAGTGTAAAGCCTTATTTGCTTATTTCCCAGAGTGCCTTGCCTTTCGAGTGAATTGTGTACCCATTACTTCATTTGTTAGTGACAGAGACATGGTTATTTCCTTCAACCATTTTCAATTTTATAAGACAATAAAACACATATTTCAGAACTTATTTTGAGGGCTTAGATTTACCCTAATACAGTGGCCTGAAATGCATGGTTTACAGGACACATCAGGCCTGAAAGTCACATTATGCTGGTTCACAAAGTGATCTGCAATTCCTATTGCAATCCAGCCAGAGAGGGGGTATCATTTAGAATTTATTTTATTAATATTTAGAATTTAGATTCACCAGAAACCTGCATTAATTAAGAATGACCACCGGGTTGGGAAGGCTAAGCTCTGACACTACCTGAACCGTCTCGACTGGAACAACCGTTTCAGTAACGGGTGCAATGAGTTCATTAATAAAAGTACAGTACCAGTCAAAAGTTTGGACACACCTACTCATTCAAGGTTTTTTCTTTATTTTTACTATTTTCTACATTGTAGAATAATAATGAAGGCATCAAAGCTATGAAATAACACATGAAATAAAAAAATAAAAAGTTAAACAAATCTAAATATATTTGAGATTTTTCAAAGTAGGCACCCTTTGCCTTGACAGCTTTGCACACTCTTTGCATTCCCTCAACCAGCTTCATGAGGTAGTCACCTGGAATGCATTTCAATTGACAGGTGTGCCTTCTTAAAAGTTAATTTGTGGAATTTCCTTCCTTCTTAATGTGTTTGAGCCAATCAGATGTGCTGTGACAAGGTAGGGGTGGTATACAGAAGCCCTATTTGGTAAAAGACCAAGTCCATATTATAGAACAGCTCAAATAAGCGAGGAGAAACGACAGTCCATAATTTATTTAAGATGTTGAAGTAAGTCAATAGGGAAAATTTCAAGAACTTTTGAAAGTTTCTTCAAGTGCAGTCACAAAAACCAGAAACTATGATGAAACTGGCTCTCATGAGGACCGGAACAGGAAAGGAAGACCCAGAGTTACCTCTGCTGCAGAAGATAAGTTCATGAGAGTTAACTTGTCTCAGTGCTGTTTGTTGCTACTTGGCTATCTGCCAAACTTTTCATTTTTTCCCCCCAATTCCATAGTATCCAATTGGTAGTTCCATCGCTGCAACTCCTGTACGGACTCGGGAGAGGCGAAGGTCAACCCAGTCAAGCAGCACAGCTTCTTGACACAATGCCCACTTAACCCAAAAGCCAGCCGCACCAATCTGTCGGAGGAAACAACGTACACCTGGCGACATGGTCAGCGTGCATTGTGCTTCGTTTTTTCCTTGCTCGACTTTTTTCATTCAACTTTTTCACCCAGGACGCTTTATCTGGACATGGTTCTACAAGCTAAGTAGTAACATTTTAACACTGTCATCTAATTGCAGTACTCATAATATACAGGAGAACTATCACCTTATGGTGAGGATAGCAGTGTTGCAAGCACAGCTTCAGATGCAATCGTTTGGCAAGGGCAATTTAAGTGTAGGAAAGGATGAAACAGTGGCTGTGCCACCAGCACAGATAGTAGTATAAATCCCCCTGCACAGTCTAAAGGCTTCTGGAAAGTAATGCTGTCGGCATACTCAACAGGTGTCACTCATTCAGCCAGAAACTTTCAACTGGATCTCCCCATTAAGCAACTAGTTGGGGCCAGAGTGTAACGGTTCTCTTGTGGTGAAGGAGAGTCGGACCAAAACGCAGCGTGTAGATTGCGATCCATGTTTATTCAACAAACGTAACACGAATCTAAATACAAACACTATAAAACAAATAACGTAACGAAAACCGAAACAGCCTATACTTGCGTAAACTAACACAGAGACAGGACCAAAGACACTAAGGACAATCACCCACAAAACCCAACACAAAACAGGCTACCTAAATATGGTTCCCAATCAGAGACAATGACTAACACCTGCCTCTGATTGAGAACCATATCAGGCCAAACATAGAAATAGACAAACCAGACACACAACATAGAATGCCCACCCAGCTCACGTCCTGACCAACACTAAAACAAGGAAAACACATACGAACGATGGTCAGACCGTGACACAGAGGCCGTGCTTTCTCAGGTCTCTCCTCCACCGGTTAAGGGGTCTGAGCCGCCGAAGCCTCCCACCATTAGCTGTCTCAATCTCCAGTATCTATGTTGCAATAGTCTATGTGCCGGGGGGCTAGGGTCAGTCTGTTATATCTGGTGTAATTCTCCTGTCTTATCTGGTGTCCTGTGTGAATTTTAAGTATTCTCCCTCAAATTATCTTTCTCTCCCTCCCCTCCCGGAGGTCCTGAGACCTAGGATCATGCCTCAGGACTACCTGGCCTGATGACTCCTGGCTGTCCCAAGTCCACCTGGTCATGCTGCTTCTCCAGTTTCAACTGTTCTGCCTGCGGCTAGGGCACCCTGACCTGTTCACCAGATGTGCTACCTTGTCCCGGACCTGCTGTTTTCGACTCTCTCTCTCTACTACACACCTGCTGTCGCAACCTCTGAATGCTCGGCTATGAAAAGGCAACTGACATTTACTTCTGAGGTACTGACCTGTTGCACCCTCTACAACCAATGTGATTTTTATTTGACCCTGCTGGTCATCTATGAACGTTTGAACATCTTGAAGAACAATATGGCCTTAAATGGCCATGTACTCTTAAAATTTCCACCTGGAACAGCCAGAAGAGGACTGGCCACTCCTCAGAGCCTTGTTCCTCTCTAGGTTTCTTCCTAGGTTCCTACCTTTCCAGGGAGTTTTTCCCAGCCACCGTGCTTCTACATCCGCATTGCTTGCTATTTGGGGTTTTAGGCTGGGTGTCTGTATAGCACTTTGTGACACCTGCTGATATAAAAAATAAAATAAAAAAGGCTTCCTAAAAACATTTGATTGATTTGATTGAGTTAACTGCACCTCAGACTGCAGCCCAAATAAATGCTTCACAGAATTCCAGTAACAAACATATCTCAACATCAAGTGTGAATCAGGCCTTCATGGTCGAATTGCTGCAAAGAAACCACTACTAAAGGACACCAATAAGAAGAGACTTGCTTGGGCCAAGAAACAGGAGCAAAGTACATTAGACCGGTGGAAATCTTTCCTTTGGTCTGATGAGTCCAAATTTGAGATTGTTGGTTACAACTGCCTTGTCTTTGTGAAATTCAGAGTAGATAAATGGATGAACTCTGCATGTTCCCACCATGAAGCATAGAGGAGGAGGTGTGATGGTGTGGGGGTGCTTTGCTGGTGACACTGCCAGTGATTTATTTAGAATTCAAGGCACACTTAACCAGCATGGCTACCACAGCATTGTGCAGCAATATGCCATCCCACCCGGTTTGTGTTTAGTGGGACTATCATTTGTTTTTCAACAGGACAATGACCCAAAACACACCTCCCGGCTGTGAAAGGGCTATTTGTCCAAGAAGGAGAGTGACAGAGTGCTGCATTACATTTACATTACATTTAAGTCATTTAGCAGACGCTCTTATCCAGAGCGACTTACAAATTGGTGCTTTCACCTTATGACATCCAGTGGAACAGCCACTTTACAATAGTGCATCTAAGTCTTTTAAGGGGGGTGAGAAGGATTACTTTATCCTATCCTAGGTATTCCTTAAAGAGGTGGGGTTTCAGGTGTCTCCAGAAGGTGGTGATTGACTCCGCTGTCCTGGCGTCGTGAGGGAGTTTGTTCCACCATTGGGGGGCCAGAGCAGCGAACAGTTTTGACTGGGCTGAGCGGGAACTGTACTTCCTCAGTGGTAGGGAGGCGAGCAGGCCAGAGGTGGATGAACGCAGTGCCCTTGTTTGGGTGTAGGGCCTGATCAGAGCCTGGAGGTACTGAGGTGCCGTTCCCCTCACAGCTCTGTAGGCAAGCACCATGGTCTTGTAGCGGATGCGACCTTCAACTGGAAGCCAGTGGAGAGAGCGGAGGAGCGGGGTGACGTGAGAGAACTTGGGAAGGTTGAACACCAGACGGGCTGCGGCATCCTGGATGAGTTGTAGGGGTTTAATGGCACAGGCAGGGAGCCCAGCCAACAGCGAGTTGCAGTAATCCAGACGGGAGATGACAAGTGCCTGGATTAGGACCTGCGCCGCTTCCTGTGTGAGGCAGGGTCGTACTCTGCGGATGTTGTAGAGCATGAACCTACAGGAACGGGCCACCGCCTTGATGTTAGTTGAGAACGACAGGGTGTTGTCCAGGATCACGCCAAGGTTCTTAGCGCTCTGGGAGGAGGACACGATGGAGTTGTCAACCGTGATGGCGAGATCATGGAACGGGCAGTCCTTCCCCGGGAGGAAGAGCAGCTCCGTCTTGCCGAGGTTCAGCTTGAGGTGGTGATCCGTCATCCACACTGATATGTCTGCCAGACATGCAGAGATGCGATTCGCCACCTGGTCATCAGAGGGGGAAAGGAGAAGATTAATTGTGTGTCGTCTGCATAGCAATGATAGGAGAGACCATGTGAGGTTATGACAGAGCCAAGTGACTTGGTGTATAGCGAGAATAGGAGAGGGCCTAGAACAGAGCCCTGGGGGACACCAGTGGTGAGAGCGCGTGGTGAGGAGACAGATTCTCGCCACGCCACCTGGTAGGAGCGACCTGTCAGGTAGGACGCAATCCAAGCGTGGGCCGCGCCGGAGATGCCCAACTCGGAGAGGGTGGAGAGGAGGATCTGATGGTTCACAGTATCGAAGGCAGCCGATAGGTCTAGAAGGATGAGAGCAGAGGAGAGAGAGTTAGCTTTAGCAGTGCGGAGTGCCTCCGTGATACAGAGAAGAGCAGTCTCAGTTGAATGACTAGTCTTGAAACCTGACTGATTTGGATCAAGAAGGTCATTCTGAGAGAGATAGCGGGAGAGCTGGCCAAGGACGGCACGTTCAAGAGTTTTGGAGAGAAAAGAAAGAAGGGATACTGGTCTGTAGTTGTTGACATCGGAGGGATCGAGTGTAGGTTTTTTCAGAAGGGTGCAACTCTCGCTCTCTTGAAGACGGGAGGGACGTAGCCAGCGGTCAGGGATGAGTTGATGAGCGAGGTGAGGTAAGGGAGAAGGTCACCGGAAATGGTCTGGAGAAGAGAGGAGGGGATAGGGTCAAGCGGGCAGGTTGTTGGGCGGCCGGCCGTCACAAGACGCGAGATGTCATCTGGAGAGAGAGGGGAGAAAGAGGTCAGAGCACAGGGTAGGGCAGTGTGAGCAGAACCAGCGGTGTCGTTTGACTTAGCAAACGAGGATCGGATGTCGTCGACCTTCTTTTCAAAATGGTTGACGAAGTCATCTGCAGAGAGGGAGGAGGGGGAGGGGGAGGAGGATTCAGGAGGGAGGAGAAGGTGGCAAAGAGCTTCCTAGGGTTAGAGGCAGATGCTTGGAATTTAGAGTGGTAGAAAGTGGCTTTATCAGCAGAGACAGAGGAGGAAAATGTAGAGAGGAGGGAGTGAAAGGATGCCAGGTCCGCAGGGAGGCGAGTTTTCCTCCATTTCCGCTCGGCTGCCCGGAGCCCTGTTCTGTGAGCTTTGCAATGAGTCGTCGAGCCACGGAGCGGGAGGGGAGGACCGAGCCGGCCTGGAGGATAGGGGACATAGAGAGTCAAAGGATGCAGAAAGGGAGGAGAGGAGGGTTGAGGAGGCAGAATCAGGAGATAGGTTGGAGAAGGTTTGAGCAGAGGGAAGAGATGATAGGATGGAAGAGGAGAGAGTAGCGGGGGAGAGAGAGCGAAGGTTGGGACGGCGCGATACCATCCGAGCAGGGGCAGTGTGGGAAGTGTTGGATGAGAGTGAGAGGGAAAAGGATACAAGGTAGTGGTCGGAGACTTGGAGGGGAGTTGCAATGAGGTTAGTGGAAGAACAGCATCTAGTAAAGATGAGTTCGAGCGTATTGCCTGCCTTGTGAGTAGGGGGGGAAGGTGAGAGGGTGAGGTCAAAAGAGGAGAGGAGTGGAAAGAAGGAGGCAGAGAGGAATGAATCAAAGGTAGACGTGGGGAGGTTAAAGTCGCCCAGAGCTGTGAGAGGTGAGCCGTCCTCAGGAAAGGAGCTTATCAAGGCATCAAGCTCATTGATGAACCCTCCGAGGGAAGCTGGAGGGCGATAAATGATAAGGATGTTAAGCTTGAAAGGGCTAGTAACTGTGACAGCATGGAATTCAAAGGAGGCGATAGACAGATGGGTAAGGGGAGAAAGAGAGAATGACCACTTGGGAGAGATGAGGATCCCGGTGCCACCACCCCGCTGACCAGAAGCTCTCGGGGTGTGCGAGAACACGTGGGCGGACGAAGAGAGAGCAGTAGGAGTAGCGGTGTTGTCTGTGGTGATCCATGTTTCCGTCAGTGCCAAGAAGTCGAGGGACTGGAGGGAGGGCATAGGCTGAGATGAACTCTGCCTTGTTGGCCACAGATCGGCAGTTCCAGAGGCTACCGGAGACCTGGAACTCCACGTGGGTCGTGCGCGCTGGGACCACCAGATTAGGGTGGCCGCGGCCACGCGGTTTGCTGCATCAAATGACCTGGTCTCTACAATCACCTGACCTCAACCCAATTGAGATGGTTTGGGATATGTTGGACAGCAGAGTGAAGGAAAAGCAGCCAACAAGTGTTCATCATATGTGAGAACTCCTTCAAGACTGTTGGAAAAGCATTCCTCAAGAAACTGGTTTAGAGAATTCCAAGTGCATAGCTGTCATCAAGGCAAAGGGTGGCTACTTGGAAGAATCTAAAGTCTAAAATATAATTTGATTCGTTTAAAACTTTTTTGGTTGCTAGATGATTCCATAAGTGTTATTTCATAGTTTTGATATTTTCACTATTGATCTACAATGTAGAAAATAGTAAAAAAAATAAAGAAAAACCCTTGAATTAATAGGTGTGTCCAAACTTTTGACTGGTACTGTACATGCGAAAAGATATTGAAACAAACCATTCTAAAAATCTACCTGCAATAGAGCATGCGTGGTTAATGTTTAAAACTAGGTATTAACACCGACACTGGGGTTCTTTTACACCAATGAGTGTTCATTTAACACTTAGAGACTAGCAATGTTACACTGAAAAATCAACACTCGGTAACACTGGCCAATTTTCTGTGCACAACTATTGAGAGTTTTTCAATATGTGATGTCATTGAAACTCCATGTGTTACACTACAGAAGCCGAACCCTCTACACATGGTTAGTGTGTGGCATCTATCAGTGCAACCTCTGTACACACACAGATGTCTATGACATCATATGACCATACGATCATATCAACATCAACAATGAAGTGTATGTTTACACAGACACTAGGGTTTAGACGTTGTCTCACTTGTCTATAGTGTGTATTCTTGGACAACGTGTTAAGCTTCTCCATCACATGGCCATTACCACAAGGGGAGTAGAAGAAAGGGACTGTGCATTTCAAGTGCACTCAGTTAGCTATTGAACAACAGATTACCTTGCAGGAGGGCACTCCTCCTCAACACGTATTGTCGCACATTAAGATGCCTACTACTCCAGCCAGCCTGTTCAGACGGACGGATGGACAGACGGACAGACCCTTCATTGCTCTCAGCCTCATGCAGCCTGTAGTGGTATTTCAGTGTAATGCCTCAGCAGTAGTACTCTCCCTGGGGTTGTAATGCTACACACTCGATCAGCAAACCTGGTTGCTCTCAGGCCTGATTGATGCAGCAAAACATTCACCATTACACCATTCGGACAATTAAATAGCCTTTACGTTCACGTGTACTACTACATAAGGTACGTAAGCTGTCACGTGTACTACTACAGTACATAATGTACACTCTCACGTGTACTCATCATTACCAAAGAAATGGAGGGAGCCAACAAATCTAAAAGCTCTAGACCATAGAATTTCCAACATGGACGGCTGTAGTTGGCTCCAACAAGCTCGAAGCGCAGAGAAAGAGGAGAGGTTGCATTAAGGACATGTATTTTCTCCGTGACTGAACTGAGTACAAGATATGTCCACTCTGACCCCACAGCGCTGTGTGGATGATATGATGAAGTGTCACAGAGGGAGAGAGAGGTATGTCCAATCAATCAAATCAAAATGTATTTGTCACACATGTCGAATACAACATCTGCAGACCATGAAATGCTTACCCACAAGTCCTTGCTCAACAGTGCAGAGTTAAAAAGTATGAAAAATGTGCTAAATAGAAAAAGGAAATAGTAATACAATAAATAACAATAACAAGGGTACCGGCTCCGCGTCAATGTGCAAGGGTAGCCTAGTGGTCAGAGCGTTGGACTAGTAAGCGAAAGGTTGCGAGATCGAATCCCCGAGCTGACGAGGTAAAAATCTGCCGTTCTGCCCCTGAACAAGGCACTTAACCCACTGTTTCTAGGCCATCATTGAAAATAAGAATTTGTTCTTAACTGACTTACCTCATTAAATAAAGGTTAAAAAAGGGTACAAGGTAATAACATAGCTATATACACGGAGTACAGCCTCTGAGTCAATGTATGAGGTAATTGAACTAATATGCAGCTAGGGGTAAAAATGACTAGGCCATCTGTTTACTATAGATAATAAACAGAGTTGCAGCAGTGTGTGTGTGTGTGTGTGTGTGTGTGTGTGTGTGTGTGTGTGTGTGTGTTTGTGTGTGTGTGTGTTTGTGTGTGTGTGTGTGTGTGTGTGTGTGTGTGTGTGTGTGTGTGTGTGTGTGTGTGTGTGTGTGTGTGTGTGTGTGTGTGTGTGTGTGTGTTGGAATGTCTGGGTTAGAGTCCAGTGAGTTCGGAGCAAGACTTGGCACTCCGATACCGTTTGCCATGTGGTAGCAGAGAGAACAGTCTATGACATGGGTGGCTGGAGTCTTTGACAAATTCTAGGGCCTTCCTCTGACACCGCCTGGTATAGAGATCCAGGATGGCAGGAGGCTCAGCCCCAGTGATGTACTGGGCCTTACGGTCTCATGCCAAGCAGTTGCCATACCAGGCGGTGATGCAACAGGTCAAGATATTCTCAATTGTACAGCTTAGAACCTCTTGAGGATCTGACAGCCCATTCCAAATGTGTGTGTGTGCGTATTTGTGTTTGTGCGTTAGCTCTCTTGACAGCCGGACACGCACACTAAATATTAACCTGAGAGAGAGAATGCCTGTCCAGTATGTGTGCTGGGCTTTGAAAAATAAGCATTTCTAATGCTCAATATTGCATTACTACATCACAGTTCAGGCGCTGCGGTTTGCGTTTGGAGCGAAGATTATCAGGGAAGACAGGGGCACTAAAGCGTGGTTCGTTGCCGGAACTAAGCATTCCGCTGAATTACGAATTCCATTCCGTCGCGCTCCAATTACAAAACTTGTCCTTGACTTAAACGCTTAGCTGTGACAAGTGACCAACCAGATGACACGTGCTCTCCCACCGCCCACCTCTCTCTTTCTCTTTGCGCCTCTCACTGAGCCCCCCCCCTGTAGTGAGCGCCTGAGGATCCTAAACTTATTCAGGCTGCCATTTGGAGTCACCTCCTCCTCTCTCTATCTCTCTATCGCTCACCAATCAATCAAATCAAATGTATTTACAAAGCCCTTCTTACATCAGCTGATGTCACAAAGTGCTGTACAGAAACCCAGCCCAAACCCCCAAATACAAGCAATGCAGGTATAGAAGCTGTGTAGAAGCACCAGGGGAGAAATCATCTCTCAGTCAGTCTTAAAGTCTAATGACAAGATGTGGGAGGGACAGGGAGAGTGGATGGGTAACAGCAGGTAGTTCATTCAAGGCATCCATCTTCACCTCAACTAGAACTTTCGGTACATGTGACAATTCCAATTGGACTACCTGTATGACACCTTTGTTCCAAAACAATTGAATACATATGATGCCGCCGTGGAGTCAAAGGCAGCAATCCACATTGTGTGGACAATAACGTGTTCTATTCAAATCTATGATCATAATGAGGATCCGGATTCCTAACGTTTAACAAGAACACAGCTTACTGGCGAACCAACAATAATTATCCCTATAATAACAGTAATTGTAACAGAATCAATCGTCCATTAATTATAGTAATCAACGCATCTCCCTCAAGCCCAATATCTTCAAATCCATTTCCTGCCATTATTACAGCTAATGTTATTCCTCTGATCGAGATAGCATTGATCTTGTCTAATAGACTCACTGGGTCTGCTCTCCCTCCTTAAAAGGGAAGCCATCAACATTCAGTACAGGGTGAAAACAACTCCAATCCCCTAGTTAAAACTCACACAACAACAAGTCACGGTAAACAAGCTAAGAGTTTCTCTCAAATCCAGCTTCGCATCTTAATTCACCATCATTTCATACTGCCTTCCTAATCAACATGATCTAATTATGAGTGGCTATATTTTGTTCAGTTGGCCTTTTAACTACAGTGGCATGCGAAAGTATTCACCCCCCTTGGCATTTTTCCTATTTTGATGCCTTAATTAAAACCTGGAATTAAAATGGATTTTGGGGTGGGTTGTATCATTTGATTTACACAACATGCCTAACACTTTGAAGACACAACATATTTTTTATTGTGAAACAAACAAGAAATAAGACAAAAAAAATCTGAAAACTTGAACATGCATAACTATTCAACCCCCCCCCAAAGTCAATACTTTGTAGAGCCACCTTTTGCAGCAATTACAGCTGCAAGTCTCTTGGGGTATGTCTATAAGCTTGGCACATCTAGCCACTGGGATTTTTGCCCATTCTTTAAGGCAAAACTGCTCCAGCTCCTTCAAGTTGGATGGGTTCCGCTGATGTACAGCAATCAGATTCTTAATTGGATTGAGGTCTGGGCTTTGACTAGGCCATTCCAAAAAATGTAAATGTTTCCCCTTAAACCACTCAAGTGTTGCTTTAGCAGTATGCTTGGGTCATTGTCCTGCTGGAAGGTGAACCTCCATCCCAGTCTCAAATCTCTGGAAGACTGAAACAGGTTTCCCTCAAGCATTTCCCTGTATTTAGCGCCATCCATCATTCCTTCAATTCTGACCAGTTTCAAAGTCCCTGCCGATGAAAAACACCCCCATAGCATGATGCTGCCTCCACCTGTCACATTCGTCCTATTGATGAGACCAAGTCGCAGCGTGATATGAATACATACTTCTTTTAATAAAGAAAGAACACTAAACAGACTAACAAAATGAACGTGAAGCTATATAAACCGAGTGCTGACAGGCAACTACACATAGACAACAACACACAAAACCAAAATGGAAAATGGCAACCTAAATAGGATCCCTAATCAGAGACAACAATAAACAGCTGTCTCTGATTGGGTACCAATTCAGGCCACCATAGACCTATAATAAACCTAGACTAACAAACACCCCATGATATACAAAAAACCCTAGACAGGACAAACAAGCATACCCACCCTCGTCACACACTGACCTGACCAAAATAATACATAAAACATAGAAAACTAAGGTCAGGGCATGACACCACCATGCTTCACTGTGGGATGGTATTTTCGGGGTGATGAGATGTGTTGGGTTTACGCCACACATAGCGTTTTCCTTGATGGCCAAAAATCTCAATTTTAATCTCATCTGACCAGAGTACCTTCTTCCATATATATCTCCCACATGCCACCTTGGCGAACACCAAACGTGTTTATTATTATTACTTATTTGTTTCTTGAAGCAATTCAGATGTATATATACTGATATCATGTGACAGATCAGGTGACACTGAGATTGTACACAGGTGGACTTTATTTAACCAATTATGTGACTTCTGAAGGTAATTGGTTGCACCAGATCTTATTTAGGGGCTTCATAGCAAAGGGCGTGAATACATATTTCCCACACCACTTTTCTGTTTTATATATTTTAGAATTTTTTGACACAAGTTATTTTTAAAATTTCACTTCACCAATTTTTTAAAACTATTTTGTGGATGTCCATTACATGAAATCCAAATAAAAATCTATTTAAATTAAAGGTTGTAATGCAACAAAATAGGAAAAACGCCAAGGGGGATGAATACTTTTGCAAGGCACTGTAGGTCTCTACCAAAGGCTATGGACACATGTCCCCAGAGGACTCCATGTGAGACAGAGGGACTCGACAGCACATCAAGTCTAGGCACGGCCGATGTTCCTTTATACTGTTTCCCGTCCTTTACTCTCCCAGGTCGGACGATGGTGATGTGCAGGTCCAGTTCTGCTTTCTTTGAGCAGTTCTGATCTGTTCTGTTTTATGACAGTCAGATAGTGTGGCAGCATTGTCTCTATGCTGCTGTCTCAGGTGTATCACTACATTATCAGTGTGATGGAAGTGAGGATGACCTACATCTGTTTCTCTGAATCACACAACTCAGTACACAAACACATACAAATGACCAAGTAGTCCCCCAGCCATTAGGCAGGCTGATGGGCCTGATGGGTCTGCCACTGCCACCAGACATGCACACACACACACGCACACACACGGGGCCTGTCGCCAACAACGACAGGTAGGACAAAAACTCTAAAACACTCTCCCTGTTCTCTCACACACTCACCTTACACCTCTCCCTAAACTAAGGCAGGTGAGTCAGATACGTACGTGCTAGGTCACTACATTCTCCTGTACAGTATCTTACAGGTATCGGGGGCCAGCAGGCAGCATGCTGTACTCTGCTGTTACTGATCTGCCATGTCCTGTGATCAGACAGACAGACAGACAGACAGACAGACAGACAGACAGACAGACAGACAGACAGACAGACAGACAGACAGACAGACAGACAGACAGACAGATTTGAGTGCTTCTGTAATTTCCCAGAATTATCCCTCTGAAACGTCCCAGTCATGCAGACAGCCTCTGTAATGTGCTTGACATTTCCAATATGTCTCGTCTGCAGAGTGATTGAAAAGAACATAACAACCGTATCTAGGGGAACATTCAGGAAATGTTCATGTTTTTGATGTTTATTTCATTCTGTTGCCATAGTCGTTCAGTAAAAACAATGTAAAATGAGTGCTCCCCATCGCTGCAAATGAGTTTGGGTTTCGTTCTCCCAAGGCGAATGCTTGTCGTGTATGCGTATGTATGTTTTTTTTTTCAAGGGTGTGTGTGTGTGGGGGGGGGCGGCTTCTCCCATGGTGTAGTCTGCTGCATCTCTGTGTTTGATGGTGGGATCTGACACCGTCTCCTTCTACTGAAGTTTGCCAGGAATGTTCCATATCCCATCAGAATTGTTTAACTATAGTGCACAAAATATTCAATTTTAAAAATGAATGCCGCTTTTTCCATGTGTTTCTGTGCATGTGATCATACAATACAGAGAATTTCTAAATGCTGTTTGAAAATGGCTGACATCATGATATCCACGTCAAACAAAATGAGGCCGATATTGTTAAGCCTAGTGTGTGTTTGTGGATGATTGGTTGTCTGGATGGATACCTTATCTACAATAGTGTAATATACAGTACAACTACAGTAACCCAACAAAAGAGCTGTGATGTTAGCTAAATCTGCCCAGTTCTGACCTAGCCCATGTTATCATGTACAGTAAGCTTTCTGTGATATCTCCCTAGAACACTGGGCCTAAACTGCAGCTCCTGATACTTTAGCCTCTCTCACTCTCGCTAGCTCGCGCTCTCTCTCGCTCGTTCTCTCTCTCGCTCTCGCTAGCTCTCTCTAGCTCTCTCTCTCTCACTCTCTCTCTAGCTCTCTCTCTCTCACTCTCTCTCTCTCTCTCTCGCTCTCTCTCTCGCTCTCTCTCGCTCTCTCTCTCTCGCTCTCGCTAGCTCTCTCTAACTCGCTCTCTCTCTCTCGCTAGCTCTCTCTCTCTCGCTAGCTCTCTCTCTCTAGCTCTCTCTCTCTCTCTCTCTCTCTCTAGCGCTCTCTCTCTAGCTCTCTCTCTCTAGCGCTCTCTCTCTAGCGCTCTCTCTCTCTAGCGCTCTAGCTCTCTCTCTCTCTCTAGCTCTCTCTCTCTCTCTCTCTCTAGCTGTCTCTCTCTCTAGCTCTCTCTCTCTAGCTCTCTCTCTCTAGCTATCTCTCATTACAAATGTCATATTATGTGCAAAGAGTTAAAGTACAAAAGGGAGAATAAATCAAATATGGGTTGTATTTACAATGGTGTTTGTTCTTCACTGGTAGGCCTTCTCTTGTGGCAATAGGTCACAAATATTGCTGCTGTGATGGCACACTGTGGCACACTGTGGTTTTTCACCCAATAGATATGGGAGTTAATCAAAATTGGGATTGTTTTTGAATTCTTTGTATATCTGCGTAATCTGAGGGAAATATGTGTCTCTAATATGGTCAAACATTTGGCAGGGGGTTAGGAAGTGCAGCTCAGTTTCCACCTCATTTTGTGGGCAGTGTGCACATAGCCTGTGTTCTCTTGTGAGCCAGGTCTGCCTTCAGCCACCTTTCTCAATAGCAGGGCTATGCTCACTGAGTCTGTACATAGTCAAAGCTTTCCTTAAGTTTGGGTCAGTCTCGGTGGTCAGGTATTCTGCCACTGTGTACTCTCTGTTTAGGGCCAAATAGTATTCCAGTTTTTTGGGGGTTAATTATTTCCAATGTGTCAACTAATTATCTTTTTGTTTTCTCATGATTTGGTTGGGTCTAATTCTGTTGCTGTCCTGGGGCTCTGTGCGGTCTGTGTGTTTGTGAACAGAGCCTTAGGACCAGCTTGGGTAGGGGACTCTTCCCCAGGTTCATCTCTATGTAGGTGATGGCTTTGTGATGGAAGGTTTGTAAATCACTTCCTTTTAACGTCTCTTTTCTGGATTTTGATAATTAGTGGGTATCGGCCTAATTCTGCTCTGCATGCATTATTTGGTGATTTACATTGTACACATTTTTGCAGAATTCTGCATGCACAGTCTCAATTTGGTGTTTGTCCCATTTTGTGAATTCCTGGTTGGTGAGTGGACCCCAGACATCACAACCATAAAGGGCAATGGGTTCTATAATTGATTTAAGTATTTTTAGCCAGATCCTAATTGGTATGTAGAATTTTATGTTCCTTTTGATGGCATAGAAGGCCCTTCTTGCCTTGTCTCTCAGCTCGTTAACAGCTTTGTGAAAGTTACCTGTGGCGCTGATGTTTAGGCCAAGGTATGTATACTTTTTTGTGTGCTCTAGGACAACGGTGTCTAGATGGATTTGTATTTGTGGTCCTGGCAACTGGATCTTTTTTTGCAACACCGTTATTTACTGACAGGGCCCAAGTCTGACAGAATCTGTGCAGAAGCTCTAGGTGTTGCTGTAGGCCGTCCTTGGTTAGGGACAGAAGCACCAGATCATCAGCAAACAGTAGACATTTGACTAGAGAATATGGTGGGGTACTGCAGACTGTTCTAGTGCCCTCACCAATTCGTTGCTTTATATATTGAAGAGGGTGGGGCTTAAGCTGCATCCCTGTCTCACCCCACAGTTCTGTGGAAAGAAATGTGTGTGTTTTTTGCCAATTTTAACACAATTTTTGTTTGTGTACATGGATTTTATAATGTCGTATCTTTTTCTCCCTACACCACTTTCCATCAATTTGTATAGCAGACCCTCATGCCAAATTGAGTCGAAAGCTTTTTTGAAATCAACATAGCATGATAAGGCTTTGCCTTTGTGTCGGTTTGTTTGTTTGTCAATTAGGGTGTACGGTAATTTGGTAAACCCAATTTGACATTTTCTCAGTACATTGTTTTCACTGAGAAAATGTTGAGTCTGCTGTTGAGGATTTTCCCAAGCTTGCTGTGGACGCATATCCCACGGTAGTTATTGGAGTCAAATTTGTCTCCACTTTTGTGGATTGGGGTGATCAGTCTCTCTCTCTCAGCCTCCTCTCTCTCTCGCTCTCTTTCAGAATCCTCTTTTTCATTTCTCGCTCTGTCACTTTCTCTCTTCTCTGTCACTCTCTCTCCATCTCTCTCAATTCAAATCAATTCAAAAGGCTTTATTGGCATGGGAAACATACGCTTACATTGCCAAAGCAAGTGAAACGGATAAACAAAATAAAAAGTGAACACTGAATATTACACTCACACAATCTCTCTCTCTCTCTCTCTGAATACCTCTCCTCTTTATCTCTACAGCTCCTCCTCTGAAGGATTAGCCTTTCCTCCCTTGCTGAGTCCCTGTTCTGTACGCTCTCTGTGACAGTCCTTCCATCCCTCATTCTCTCTCTCTCTCCCCTCCCTTCCTTTACTCCTTCCCTCCCTTCATCCATTCTCTATAGCTCTCTGATTCAGACCTTCTTTCACTCCCCCCTCTCAATATTTCTCAGTTTTGTCTCCTTCCCTCACTTCCTTTCCTCCACTCCACTGTATCCCTCTCTATGCCTTCCTCCAACTCTACTCCCTTCCCTGTGGAGTCACCTCAGTGGCGTGCCGCACAGAGCCCATTGGTCCAGGCAGATTAGGCCAGTTTAATGTTCGCATACCCAACGCGGTAATGACCTGGTTGCGCCACTGCGTCTACGCGGGCCCCGGCGGTTAATCCTTCAGCTGGACGATGAGTAATGGCCACCAGCCTCCGTATTCACGCTGAGCCACCGGTAATAACGTCCGGAGGGGTTTTCTTCCTGAGGCTAGCCTGGTTACACTGGGGCTATAAGAGATAGCCTGGTCGGGGAAGGACATCGAGGGAGGTTGTGTTAGAATATCATCATCCTCTTTTGCCTTAGGTCTGTGTCTGATCCTGACTACAGCCTATCTCCCAACTGTACTACATCATTACTGACAAAGCTTTACTTCCAACCACCACTTTCCCCTCTCTGCCTCTGGCACCATGCAGTGAGCTTCATGTGAGCTGCTTTCAAAGCAGTATCATTTACAATTATGTAGAATAGTGTTGCTGTTACAAAACATCAACTGCATTACACTCCAACATCCCCACGGGTACACCTAGAGGGTGAACACTGAATATCTAAGGTTGATTCAATTTTAGTCTAAGTGCTGTAGCCTCAACATCTAATTAAGTATAAATCATATGCTACACAAGTGCATATGTTGTAGGGAAACCAGCTGAAATCAATCAACGTGCACTGTAGGCCTGCTGTCTATGAATATATGTATGATTTCAAGTGATTACCTGTCAAAACTGTTGATTTCAATTCCAGCCAATCTACTAACAGGAAGGGGTTGAGTCCCAAATGGAAATATTTCCCTTCATAACACACTACTATGGGCACTGATTAAAAGGAGTACACTATATAGGGATTATGATGCCGGGATGCAACCAGGATGTTTATGTTATGAGTGTAGTTGGTAGGCAGCTCATTTGATCTAGTCATAGATACTGTACATACAGAGTCATTATATAAAGAGACCACCTTCTGCCTTCATTGATTCTGGCCCCTGATACATAGAGCTGTCTCCAGAACTTTCCCAAATGACACCCTTTTTTTTCTACATTTGACCAGGGCTCTATAGTGCTGTATATAGGGTGCCATTTGGGACTCATTCCAGGCCTCTCCAGCCACGATAATAAAGCAATTTGACATTTACAATCAATACTGTAAGTCCTCTTTGAATCTCAATGAGTGTAAAGTGCATCTATCATGGGCCCTAAACACACACAAACACACATGCATATGCACACAGACAGAAGTGCACATACAGTACACGGATACACACACACACACACACACACACACACACACACACACACACACACACACACACACAAGGAATATTGGATCAGGTAATGAGTACTGAGAAAACAGTTTGTTTTTGGAGAACACGATTCAATACGGTCAATCTAAGCATCAGAATAGAAATACCCCTGAGGACAAAGTGATCTGTGTCTGGCCTGGGTGCATGTTTGTGTGTGTTCATTTTACTCAGCCTGTATCAAAACAACAGTCTTCGATCAGCACTTCAACTGAATCAGCCTCCTCATTTTGACAAGCATCATCTTCAATGAGCGAATCTTCACGTTCACTCATTGAAGAGACAAAACCCAATTTGTTCTCATGCTTTCTGTGTGTCCCGACATTTCTACGTGTCAAAATCCACAAATCAATTCCCTCATTTGATTCAAATGTTGACCAGCCTTCCTCTGTCATCACATCCCACAGGACAGTGACATGGAAGTGATGAGCAGAATCACAGCTCTGACACTAGTTGTTGAAGCTCTGTTTAGCTCTTATTCTTCCCGGCGTCACATCCACACCTTCACACACCAAATCACTTATGCAGTGTGTGTGTGTGTGTGTGTGTGTGTGCAGAGATGGCCAGTATTTCTGTTACATGTATTTGAAATATGTAATTTCAATTACTTCTGAGTACACTCCAATGTATTTTGTAACAAGACCTTCCAGAGCTGTATTTTGTATTTTGAAAAAACAAAATACTTTTGTATATCATTTTTTATAGCTGTTCACCATTTTGTGTTCGACCATTCACCCTGCATTGGTATCAGAAGTCTGATGACACTATGGTGTGCTAAATGAACTAAATATAAATGTACGTATATGTAAAACTAACAATTGCAAAGCATGCTGAGAATTATTTAAATGATCTCCGCCCCGAAATAAAGCCAATAATTAATACCCAGTGTATTATTTTGGAATGTTAATTTTCACATATACATTTGGTAATTTAACAGACACTCTTATCCAGGGTGACTTACTAAACTCAGCAAAAAAATAAACGTCCCTTTTTCAGGACCCTGTCTTTCAAAGATCGTTTGTAAAAATCCAAATAACTTCACAAATCTTAATTATAAAAGGTTTAAACACTGTTTCCCATGCTTGTTCAATGAACCATAAACAATTAATGAACATGCACCTGTGGAACTGTCGTTAAGACACTGAGAGCTTACAGACGGTAGGCAATTAAGGTCACAGTTATGAAAACTTAGGACACTAAAGAGGCCTTTCTACTGACTCTAAAAAACACCAAAAGAAAGATGCCCAGGGTCCCTGCTCATCTGCTTGAACGTGCATTAGGCATGAGGACTGCAGATGTGGCCAGGGCAATAAATTACAATGTCTGTACTGCGAGACGACTAAGACAGCGCTCCAGGGGGACAGGAAGGACAGCTGATCGTCCTCGCAGTGGCAGACCACGTGTAACAACACCTGCACAGGATCGGTACATCCGAACAGGATGGCAACAACAACTGCCCTAATTAATACCAGAAACGCACAATCCCTCCATCAGTGCTCAGACTGTCCGCAATAGGCTGAGAGAGGCTGGACCGAGGGCTTGTAGGCCTGTTGTAGGCCTGTTGTATCACCGGCAACAACTTCGCCTATCGGCACAAACCCACTGTCGCTGGACCAGACAGGACTGGCAAAAACTGAGTCACGATTTTGTCTCACCAGGGGTGATGGTCAGATTCGCATTTATCGTCGAAGGAATGAGCGTTACACTGAGGCCTGTACTCATTGGACTGAGCTTGTTGCCATTGCAGGCAATGTCAACGCTGGGCGTTACAGGGAAGACATCCTCCTCCATCATGTGGTACCCTTCCTGCAGGTTCCTCCTGACATGACCCTCCAGCATCACAATGCCACCCGCCATACTGCTCGTTCTGTGCGTGATTTCCTGAAAGACAGGAATGTCAGTGTTCTGCCATGGCCAGAGAAGAGCCCGGATCTCAATCCCATTGAGCACATCTGGGACCTGCTGGATCAGAGGGTGAGGGCTTGGGCCATTCCCCCCAGAAAGGTCCAGGAACTTGCAGGTGCCTTGGTGGAAGAGTGGGGTAACATCTCACAGCAGAACTGGCAAATCTGGTGCAGTCCATGAGGAGGAGATGCACTGCAGTACTTAATGCCACACCAGATACTGACTGTTACTTTTGATTTTGCCCCCCCCTTTGTTCAGGGACACATTATTCCATTTCTGTTAGTTCCATGTCTGTGGAACTTGTTCAGTTTATGTCTCAGTTGTTGAATCTTGTTATGTCCATACAAATATTTACACGTGTTACGTTTGCTGAATATAAACGCAGTTGGCAGTGAGAGGACGTTTCTTTTTTTTGCTGAGTTTATTCATAGCCAGTGCATTCATCTAAGGTAGATAAACCGCAACACGTCACAATCGTAGCAAGTAAAAACGTTTCTGTAACCGTTACTGAGAGGGATGTGTGTGTTTCTACCAGTAACATTAGTGCAAACAAAGTTTGCCAACCAGAATCATTGTGGAGCTGAACGCTCACCTCGACACAGCATTTGTTTACAGGCCTAATTGGGGCATCCATACAAGTGTGTGTCAGCTGCCTGGCAACAGAGGAAAGAGAACTAAAATAATGCAGTAAACGGGTGATGGTGTGACTCAGCGATGAGCTTTAATGAGGACCTCTTCTCATCTCCAACCTCTTTTCCTCTCCTGTGGGTATTTAATGTTTTACAGTGTCCCAGCTATTTCCCCTCTGTCTCTAACGTTGTGGAGAGTCGCATCTGAAATATACCCTTTGCCAAACAGCAGTGGGACATTCACTGAAATTCCACTGTGCAGAAAAGCTTTTCAAATGACCTGAAAGTACCATTCTCCAAGTGCAGCTGGCGCAAACCTGACCTCCAGCACACAGCAGGTCAGAGGTTATACAGAGGTACTACCTTTTGTTTTCTCAAGCTTCCCAGAGCCCTGCTGGGCTGAATATACCCTGCTAATCTACCGCCTAGAGCCGAGGCAAGAGGAAAGGCAATGTTCTCAAGTCTGTCAAGTCTGACACACCCACACCGACACAAAGAGTGATAGAGAGAGAGAGAGTGAGAGAAAGAGAGAGTAAGAGAGAGAGAGAGCATAAGCCATGTATATGAGCCTCTTATTAAAGCCAGCAAAGACTGAAAATCCAGTCTTATTCACATGGGGAGGTGCGGCTTTAGAGTTAAGCTATTACTATATCTCATAGCTCCATTCTAAATCACTATCTGACTGATGGAAAAACCATTCATCCAAAATTATCCATTCATTAGAAACACACAGCTTTTCTGCATGTTTGTGTGTTTACCGTTATAAAATCTGTTCCACTCACCCTCTCCGCAGACTGTGCCGTCCCGAAGAAGATAGGGATAAACGCCAGCCAGATTATGCACGGTAGTGTACATGGTAAATCCAATTGGCTTGGCCTCATTGAAGGTCTCCGGCACTCCCCTGGTCTTGATGGCGTAAACAGTGCATGTGACCATCAGTAGGATGGAGTAGCCTAAGGAGCAGATCAGGGACAGGTCGGAGATGTCACACTTCAGCACACCGCGAGCCGCTGCCGGGTCCTGGGTTCGCTGCTCGCCGTAGTCCACGAAGGTGTGCGGCGGGTCCACGGCGAACCACACAAACACCCCCAGGAGCTGCACTGAGATCAGGGAGAAGGTGATGACCAGCTGGGAGGCCGGGGAGATGAACCGGGGGGCGCTGACGGACTTCTTCCCCTGCTCGAAGATGCGGTGGATACGGTTGGTCTTGGTGAGGAGGGCCGCGTAGCTGAAGCACATCCCCAGACCCAGAAAGATCCTCCTGAAGGAACACACGCCCACGTCGGGCGCGGCGATCATCAGGAAGGTGATTGCATAACACAGGAAAATGCCTGTCAACAGCACGTAGCTCATCTCACGGCCGGAAGCCCTGACGATGGGCGTTTCGTTGTAGCGGACGAAGGTGACGATAACGAAGGTGGTGGCGATGATGCCTAGCATTGAGATGAAGACGGGAATGACGGCCCAGGGAGAGTGCCACTCCAGCTTGATGATGGGGATGTTCTGGCAGCCCGTTCGGTTGGCGTCGGGGCGCTGTTCGTAGGGGCACAGTTCACAGCTGAACTCGTTGGCCTGGAAGTGATAGCCCTCGCAGCGCTCGCAGTGCCAGCAGCACGGCACGCCCTTCACAATCTTCTTCCTCTCACCCATCCGGCAGGGCACGCTGCACACAGACGCAGGGAGGGACGGGTCGCCTGCCCGCCACTGCATGGCCTCTACCTGGGGTCATAAGGTCACAGGAGAGAGGAGAGACCAATCAGAGGGCAGATAGGTTGGGACTCAATAATGGATTTGGTTCTGGAATGGCTGTGATTCTAGACTGTTTCTGGCTAAGGAATGTTCTGACTAGAATAGTTCTGACTGTGTAACAGCTATCTTCAAAGCCTACCGTTGTTAAACTGTTTGTACCTGCATGAACATTTCCCAAAGGGCAACTCACAAAGTAATTAGCCAAAGAAGAACTTCTTATCATTTCCCTTGTGCTGCCTGCTAGGCATAAATATAATAGAAATTAAACTGGTGTAATCAGAGATGGCACAAATTGGCCATCTGCATCAGTCTGATGCAGTATGTGTGTATTAATCTGTTTAAAACACAGCCCAGAGTGATGGGAACAGAGCTCCTCTCTCTATCTCTGAACAGGCACACAAAGTACTGATCCAGCAGAACTAGAGGAAACTGGCTGGCTGGGGATTCTGCTGAGAGCAGGAGAAATCTAGAACTAGATTAAATGACTAATATTGGGTCAAACTACTGAGTCATCAGAGGAGAAATGAAACCTGTCCATATGTGTTGTTTTAGTTTGGTGTTTTATTTCCTTTTAGTGCTATTATCACTTCCTGTTTTTTGCTTGAAATATGAACGCTCAAAAACACATTTAAGTCTGGCCGTGAACCTTTTTTGGGGTATAATTGATAATTATAACCTGCTGAAAAAATTATTTAGGTCTGATTAATTATGAGCATGTCATGAAAGAAAAGAATGTCCAACGGCACAACTGGTCCGAAGGGAAGAGATTTACCCCGAGAAGAAACAGTAACTTCTCCTACTTGGGTGGATCCTTTTTCAATTATTTGGATATCTATTAGTAACTTTGAATTCAAAACACTGTTAAGGTGAAACTAAAATATATATGGAATGGGGGTATTCTGGCTCTAGTTCTTAGCAGCCAGCCGAGAGGGAATAGTATGCTGTTGCCGCCTCCCAGTCCAGCCTAGGTAAATAGACAACGAAGATCAGCATTTGTGCCTAACTTCCAAGTCTCCAGTCTCCAAGTCTTCAGAGTCCAGCCAATATAGTTTCTACAGTCCGAACGTATCCACTTATACTGTACTTTTGTGAATGATACGTGCAGGTAAGCATTAAGTAAGGATAGATATGGAGTATATGTAGGTGTCCAGCTATATATGTGTGCTGCCTGACTGCTCTCCACACACACACACACACACACACACACACACACACACACACACACACACACGTACGACCAGAGCAGATGGTTTTAAGATACCTCAGAGAGTACAGCCCAACCGTACAGCCCAACTGTGTGTGAACACGCTGCTCGTTTACCAAGGCTGTGTATCTCAGAACGGCATGCAGAGTCATTAAGCTATAAGCCCCGTCATCTCTCCTCCTGTGGCCTGTGTGTGTGTGTGTGTGTGTGTGTGTGTGTGTGTGTGTGTATTCCAATCAGTAACAGCTGAATAACAAGTAGCTGCCCATTGAAAGTCAAGCACTGAGCAGTAACTGTATGCATGCAGGAACACATACTACCCAGAAGTACTGTAAGATCATAGGACAAAAAACACTGGGAAGAGATGGGGACCCAAACATGACACGAAAACACGTTTTGGATGATAACGAATGAATACAAATCTGAAGTTTCAAGACTGGATTAATGCTGACATCTATGAAATGTCCCTGATTTCAGAGCTGTTTGTGCTATAATGTCAAGTCGTTTGTCGGTCCTTGTCATGCCAAACATGTTGACATGACTGCACAAACAGAGCCGGGACCAGGCTATGCAAGAATGCATCTGAATGTGACACTTTATGACAACACTAGATCACAAAAAGATAGTATTGCTATTATGTTAGTCTCACATTTAGGTGTAGTTTGTTGGTCCAGGTGCCTATGACCTTGTACTCTCTGGTAGAGCGGTTGGTGCTCTGGTACTGGAAGATGTCGTACCGTCCAGGGGCGTCGCCGTTCTCATTGAACACCACTGGAGTACCGGCACTTCCTGGAAGACACAGATGGTGGGAAATGAGTTCTGCATTTTCACACCAACATACCATTTGGTCCAACACAAATTATTTTTGGACTAACTTATATATACACCTTAACTATAATTACACATGCTTGGGTATTACCCACTGTAGGTTGTAACTATGGTTTAAGGTCTGTTTGTTACAGAGTGGGAATCATTCAGCAGTCTCGGGTCTACGTGTCACCCTAAGGAGTGGCTCAGGTATCACACATATCAACTATGCCTAAAAAGTGTGTGTGTGTGTGTGTGTGTGTGTGTGTGTGTGTGTGTGTGTGTGTGTCTGTCTGTATGAGTGGGTGTGTGTGTGTGTGTGTGTGTGTGTGTGTGTCTGTATGAGCGTGCCTGCGTTCGTGTGTGCGAGCGTGTGTGCAAACAGCCTCTCCCTTTCTCTCTCTGGTTCTCTCTCCTATGAAGCTTTGAAATCCCAATATTTCAGTGCGGCAGCAGCGCGGGTGGAGAATCTGGCCCATCAAAGCAGTAACATAATTACAAATATCAATCTTAAAAGAGGTGTGCATTACTGACATTCCTACAGAAAGCTGTACGTCATGGCAACGGTGGATCTATCATATCTGTATTTTCTCTCTCTCTCTCTATCTCTCTCTGTATATCCCCAAGCGGTAATGAAGGAGAAGATTTCCAGCGGACTCTGGGTAGCCCATTATCTCTCTATATTTAATCTGCCTCCACACAGCCGCCCGGCCTGACGCTACTCACACACACAGACACACACACACACAGCCTGCCACAACCCAAAGACACTAGACGCCGCCGCTCGCCCCTGTCTGCCTATCTGTTCGTCTGTCTCCTCCTGCCTCACATCATTAGTACAGAGAGAGAAGTGTCCAGACTGGTTGTTGACTCATTTGTCTAGTTTCTGTCTTTGACAGAATTTATGACCAGAAAATGAAACAAAAAGAAGTTAAAATCTGGCACCCAGGCTAAAAGTTGGAATGGCTTGTAGTGCAACACAGCTCCCTATAAAATCAGGACTACACTAGGCGTCATTGTGCTTTGGTTCAAAGTAGTGCACTACATAGGGAGAAGGGCGCTATGTGAGATGCAGCTGCAGTAACACCCCCCCACACACACACACACAAACACATGAGTCCAGGAAGAGAGCCCTCTGGTTGACACTGATACTCTCAGTGAGTGGGCACAACTTCTTCTCTTCCTCTTCTCCGTGCATCCCTCGCTTTGCACAGCGGGGGCAACATGCATTGCAAATGGGAGCGGGCTCCGTCTCATCAGTGTGGAAATGAATCATGGCACAGCCTCAGGAAATGATTTCTGCCTGTCAAATTGGGGTTAATATACGGCCCAATACCGCTCACTGTTCCCTGCCCAACCAATGAGGCCGATTCTGCAGACACGACTGATGCAAGTTGCACACGCACGCATGCACAAACGTACACACACACACGCACACAGACACACACACTTAAATGCACGCAAAGGCGCATAGACACACAGCAACACATCTTCACACTCACGTCATCTCCGGAAAAAGCCTGTCCCAAGCCATATTAGCTACTCCTGATGACAATTACTGGACACAAGCAAGCTGACTAAGATAATTGTTCAGTATGTCCCTTATAAGGGCAATTTGAAAACAGCATTACAAGTCAGTGAAGCATGGTTCCTCCGCCATTTCTGAAAGTAGCCACATGGAGATATCGACATTTAAATTTCACACTATTCTGCATCGTTAACCATGACCTTCACTGTGTCAGTGTAAGCAACAACATTTAACCTTCTTTACCACAACACACACACACACACACACACACACAACAAACCTCAAACTCACCCCTCAGTGGGTATGCCCTAACAACCACTGAACTGGACGAGCCTACCAGCACAACAAAGTCCGTTCATCGACTTCACCCTCATTGGTCTTTTCAGCACATCTCACATGACCAGACACAAGCACCCTTATCATCCCCAAAAGGAGAATGGGGTTAGAGGCCCTTTAATCGACACACAGGTCTTCAGCTAGTGGTGGGCGATGGTGAGATGAGACCAAGTAGGAAGTAGGGTATTTCAGATGGAAGACGGTTGTTTGAACCTGATTTCCTCCATTCAGAGGAGATCAGGTTATGTTCATTGTGTTTGGTCTGAGATGAAGTTGGGCTTTCTGCTGTGCAGTTTGTGGGTAGAGAGAATGGATTCTAGGCAAGTTATACTCCTACTAAAAGGCAGGGGGACAAACCTCTGAAGATACAGTTACAAGGCACAGGTCTAGGATCTGTTTACTCTCCCCTAATCCTAAACCTAAACCATTAAGGGGAGAAAGATCAGTATCTGCAGGCAACATCCGCCTAATCTGAGATAAACACTGCATACCCTGCCAACAGCTCTTCCCTGTGGATCCCAGAGAGAGAGAGAGAGACAGAGTTTTAGGCTGGGCAAAACCTCTGATGGGGGAGAATACAGGAAAGGAGAGAGCGTTGTGGCTGAACGACCATTAGAGGCCTCAAAAGTCTCCCCACTCCCAATCGTGACAGAAACAGTGACACAGTGAGTATTTTGCTAGAAGTGATGTAGAAACCACCCTGCAACCCAGGTGAATAAAACATAACATGGAGGAAGGAGAGAGAGTGGCTGAGTGGAATGTCTGCCAGCACCCAGCAGTGTGGGCCATACATCTATACTGCTAATGGGGGAGACAACACACACACATAGGTACACGCACGTAGGAACACACACAAACACACAAACGCATTAAAGCACTAAAGCGGGCACACACAGGCCCCCAGAAATGAGGACATGTCTTCTCTCCATTCCTTCGTCTCCATTCGTCCTCCATCCCATCTATTCCACACTAAACGGTTTCCTCCGGGGAGGCTTTACCTGGCAGATGAAGGAAACTCGACATCTGTGCGATAGTAATAACTCAACTCCCTCCTCCTAAACATTTACTGTTGATCCTCCTTCATTCTCTCGTTCTTTATCTCTCTTCTTTAAAAAAAAAAAAGAAGTCTCACAGCTCTCTCCCTCTCGTCTTCCCATGTATCTCTTCTTTATCTCCCTCTGTCTCTCCCTCCCACCCTCTTCTCTACTGTAAGACATCCACGTTAGCCTAATAATTCACTTGATCATGATCCATCACTTACATGCTTCTGGCATACAGGAGCCTTTCTTCGCTGTATCCTAACCCTCCGTCCACCCTGCAGTCGCCATGTGGTGAGCAGTCTCCATGCAGTTAATATGGTGAGGGGTAATATCCACAGGGTTTATAATGAGATTAGTGCTTCTTGGCTCAACAAGGCAGCTGATTATAATGATTATTAAACTGCCAGAAAGCTCTGACACATAGTTTATCAGGATGTAGAAGTAGGAGCCAGCCTTTTGTTGTGTTTCACAATGGGAGGGAGCACAGAGGCTGTGTAGCCATTGGAGCTTAGAGGTGGGCGGGTGAGTTGGCTAATGAAATAATGGATGTAGTGACAAGAGTCCTCATGTCAACCGAAGATGTTTTGGCCCCATGATCTAGGAATGCTTTGGGTACTTTAGATTTCCCAATTGGTCTGAGATTTTGATAATTCGCCATTCTTTTTTTCATTTTTTCATTGTCCTAGTCGGTCATTAGAGGTTCTTGCCTGCCTAAGGCAAGTTTCAAAACCATCCAAACCTTTAGTACCCTCCTTTCCACTGCTTCTCTAAGCCCTACTATCATTAGGCCAAGGGAAGACATTTCATCACAGAGTTATGAGACACTGTCGCTGAAGAAAACACCTTTTTTTGGAGAGGCTCCAAACTAAGTGGCCCTCAATCTGAAATTGACAAAAGTCCCCCGTTCCTTTTGACTTCTCCTCTTCCTCTCTTTCCTCTCAAAATAAACTATTTTTATTATCTTCCTTAGAACAGAGCACAGCAAGGGAGGGAGGGAGGGAGAAAGATGTGAGGGGGAAGGGGGGATCAAGAGAGAGAGAGAGAGAGAGAGAGAGAGAGAGAGAGAGAGGGAGTCCTAGAGCAGCATTGTTAGTGTGCATAATGAAAGAGAGAAGGCAGCAGCATGTATCCAGGAGGCTAGAGAGACCAGCTGCCATAGCAGATATACCTCCTCTGTTCACCGACTTTAGCAGACACACACACAACTCTCATAGGCTATTGAGGCAATGCCGCATTTCTCAACAAACCAACATGGCAGACGGATACACTCCCTCAAAAACTCCTTTGTCTCCACTAAGGCCTAATGGATTTCATTACGGTGTGACTGTGGCAGAGGAGAGAAAGATCTGCAGGTCCATAAACCTGGTGTTGTCAGTTAGTCTAATGCCAGCATTTTAACCTGCATTAGAGTGAATAAAATGATGCATGTACGTACAATCACCGCCGACACCGCATGGCTTAACGTTCTATTAATCAGCCAATGGCAGGGTAGCCTAGTGGTTAAAGTGTTGGACTAGTAACCGAAAGGTTGCAGGTTCAAATCCCCGAGCTGACAAGGTACAAATCTGTCGTTCTGCCCCTGAACAAGGCAGTTAACCCACTGTTCCTAGGCTGTCATTGAAAATAAGAATTTGTTCTTAACTGACTTGCATAGTTAAAATATCTGATAGCTTCTGGTCACCTGGGCTGAGGAAGTGTTCGGTGTGTGGCGGCCCGGCAGACAGAGAGAGATGTCTTAAGTCGCCGAAACAGCTGTCTGAGATTTCCGGCTTATTGAACTTATCTCCAGGTATTGCTTGCCCTTTTAACGTTGAGAGCGGGGACGGCTGTAGACTGCGCACTCACACGGACACACACACAGGGGCACTGGCGGGTCCTTTCTGCAAGCGGCAGCAGCAAATGACGCATCCTTCCAGTTAAGTCTCATCAGTCTCCCCTGTCCAGCCATCCGGTGGCTCATCCACAGTTTGATGTTGTGTTATACTGTTAATACAGGGACAAAGCACAGAGAAGGACTATGGACATGGGAGACTTTAGTTCTCTCTCTCTCTCTCTCTCTCTAGATGTTACACACAGTGGTGTATATCTCTCTTCTCCCTCTAACTATCTGTATCACTGTCATGCTAGGTTCAAGTTCATCATCTAGCCGTTATTTCTTGTTAATAAGCCCTTACTGGTTCCCGTAGAGAAGGCGTCCATCTTGTCCTGAGCAGTCAGAGCTAGAGCAGTTGGCCCCTGTGGAGATGAGCTGTAATGAGATAGCTCGGTCTAGCATGGCAGTGTCCTCCCCTCACGGCTCTACGCACACACACACACACACACACACATACTGACTCCACGGAGTCAAGGCCCAATTGTTTTGGCTCTTCTGCCTTCTCCATAGAAGGGTAATGGAGAGCATCGTGTAGGGTGGCCCCGACCAAGACCACAATATGGTCGAAATATAAATAACGTTTTGGTAGAGTAGGAAAAAGTGAGTGGATATTGTTCTCTTTCTCGGCCCGAGTTCTATGTCCTTCGTCCGGTGCTTTTGTGGATGAGGATAAAATATTGTTATACAGGATGCTATAAGACTGAGACACACTACACCGCGCATGTTCACTTCCAATGAACATAGAACTACTATGAGGGTTAGTAGTTGGATCAATACAGTCAATATCCTCACCAGTGTTCTAAAGTAGAAGTGTAGCAGTCCTTTGTGTAGAGTTTTCTTGCCTTGCTAAACCGGGGGACTCTCACTCCACACTGTCAGGGGACAGTGTAGTTTATAAAGGATCATAAGGACACATCAGTGCCATTCAACCACGCTCTACAGGCAGGCATAGCTGGGAACAATAGAGACGGCATTGGCTTGATGTTCAACACTGAACACGGATAAAAGCTCTCTGCTTGTATCCCTATGACTCATTTGACAGATAACAAGGAAGTGCGGAGGTGAAAGAAATCCATTGGAGATTTTTGGGAGATTTTCTGAAAAGTTCCATTGTCTAAAAAAATATATATATATATATATTTTTCTAAAAGGTTTTGCAGTTTTAGTTGAATGTATCCTGTCAAAGTTGAACCCCGGTGCGAAAGTGAAAGTACAGGCTGTAAGGTGTTTTTATTCCTTCCTTCCCACGCACGGAACTACAATTAAAGGTTTCTCATCAGACTGAAAAGGAGGGGACCTTGGAAATATTTTCAGGAATAAAAAAATAAAAGGGAAGAGATGAACATTGACGGTGAAGAGTGAAGACCTTATCGAGCTATTCATTGGACCGCCCGAGGACAATGGAGGTGGCCTGGGTTGTGGGAGGCACTATGCGTCATGTCACACCACTCTGGGCTCTGTTTTAACAAACCTAGCGCAATGGTAAATCTAAGCGCAGGTGGTAACTCTATAGGCTCAGGGATGTGTCCGAAACATTTTTGCTTATTTTCACTAATCACTAATTAAAGGCACACTTGCTGGCGTTGGCTCGAAAGGGATGGGTTTTGATGAATAAACAGGCTGTGGGGGTGTGTCGAGGCTTGGCCCCTCACTGGCCAATCAGAACGTGCTCCGTGGCGAAATATGTGCTTACTTCAAGTTGTGTCTTTTATGGAATCAACTCCAATTCTAATGTTAGTCAGTTATCGCTAGTCGGTTAAATCGTGGTCAGTTCAAATGTAGACCCGTCTTTGCTAAATGCTTTAACTTGAACCTATTTGCAGTCCTCAATGTTCTAATTGGATATCTTCAATATCATTCACACTGATATAGGAGCTAGGCCTACTGTCAATAGCATTCACACTGATATAGGAGCTAGGCCTACTGTCAATAGCATTATGACTGACTATAGGAGCTAGGCCTACTGTCAATAGCATTCACACTGATATAGAAGCTAGGCCTACTGTCAATAGCATTCACACTGATATAGGAGCTAGGCCTACTGTCAATAGCATTATGACTGAGTATAGGAGCTAGGCCTACTGTCAATAGCATTCACACTGATATAGGAGCTAGGCCTACTGTCAATAGCATTCACACTGATATAGGAGCTAGGCCTACTGTCAATAGCATTCACACTGATATAGGAACTAGGCCTACTGTCAATAGCATTCACACTGATATAGGAGCTAGGCCTACTGTCAATAGCATTCACACTGATATAGGAGCTAGGCCTACTGTCAATAGCATTCACACTGATATAGGAGCTAGGCCTACTGTCAATAGCATTCACACTGATATAGGAGCTAGGCCTACTGGCAATAGCATTCACACTGATATAGGAGCTAGGCCTACTGTCAATAGCATTCACACTGATATAGGAGCTAGGCCTACTGTCAATAGCATTCACACTGATATAGGAGCTAGGCCTACTGTCAATAGCATTCACACTGATATAGGAGCTAGGCCTACTGTCAATAGCATTCACACTGATATAGGAGCTAGGCCTACTGCCAAAAGCATTATGACTAAGTATAGGCATGCCAATCATTGTCAATAAGCAAGATTCAATTCATTATTGGTGAGGCTTAAAAAGAGAGCAAATAATACAACGAAACAACAGGCTGTTTTAAATAGGCTGTGTCACACTTACAGGCACCATCATTTCAATAATGTAAATGTAATGATGTCATAAAATCGTCAGGATAAAAAAAAGACACTGCTGTTGAACCAGCCCGTTGTTACAGTAGGCCTAAGGCAGGGCTTGGATTTTAAACATCCGAAATGGAAAATATGCCATTTTTTACTGGCTAGAGATACGTTCTAAATACACGGTTCACCGGTATTCACAGAGGTTCTCATCTCCCGTTTCTTGATGGACATGGATACGTAGCCTACATGGCGGAGGGGGCTTTCACGCACGTCCAAAATAGGACCTGGATTGCTCAAATAATGTGGGCCTGCCTACGATGCAGAGGTAAAAAGGGAATGTCGGCTCACTGTTTTACTCCTTTCCAAGCGGGCTCAGGAGCCAAACCCTTTATCGACAGTCTTGACTACTTCGCGATTGCATCGGGCAGACAGAAAAAGGCTTAATTGAGAGGAGGGGAGGCTATGCTTGGTTTTTCATCAAATAAAATAAAATGGTATTTAAAAAAATACATATATATGTTTCTAAATACGAAGTATTCAGGCACCAATAGCACATTACGCTGCTCTTGTTCCATGCTCATATGGGCAGGTTGCGTTACGGCTGGATAGGCTGCGTTTCCGCTGTCAAAATTTGTGCCAAAAACGCTAAAACCAGATTTTGGTTGGTCTTAAATATCCCCATCGGTGCTGCCTGAAATTAGCACTTTGGATCATGTTTTTAAGGACAAAGCTCACAAATGTCCACCCTGCCCATCTGAGCGCAAGTGAGATGATATATCAAATCAATTCAAATCAAAATGTATTTGTCACGGGCGCCGAATAGAACAGGTTTCACCTTACAGTGAAATGCTTACTTACAGGCTCTAACCAACAGTGCAAAAAGGTATTAGGTGAACAATAGGTAAGTAAAGAAATAAAAACAACAGTAAAAAGACAGTTAAAATAACATTTGCTAGGCTATATAAAGTAGTAGGCTATATACCGGTTAGTCGGGCTGATTGAGGTAGTATGTACATGTAGATATGGTTAAAGTGACTATGGGTATATGATAAACAAAGCGTAGCAGTGGCGTAAAAGAGGATTTGGTGGGTGACACAGTTTGTTGGTGATGTTGGACACCAAGGAACTTGAAGCTCTCAATCTGCTCCACCACAGCCACGTCGATGAGAATGGGGGCGTGCCCGGTCCTCCTTTTTCTGTAGTCCACAAGCATCTCCTTAGTCTTGGTTACAAGACAGGTAAGTTGCTGAACCTGGTGTTAGGGCTGGTGCATCAGTTTTTACATGAAAAAATGGCAAAATCTCTGTGTGGGCACTTTAGTTGCATTAGACACACGTAATGTCCCTGTCCAGGAGCAGACCTCGTAACAGGCCTAGTTCCTGTAACACACTCTAGAGGCAGGGTATAAATTGAACCCTCTTCCCTATATAGTGCACTACTTTTGACCAGGGCCTCGTGCACTATATTGTACCATTTGGGACGTAGCCCTAGACTATCGTATTCATCAGAGCAGAAGTGGTGGGACACACTGGTCCTCGGAAGCTGCAGCTGCACGTTACTTCCTTCACATGAGAGACCGATTGAGACATAAAGATGTCTTTTGATATCTGTCCTACAAAGTGTACAAAGACTTGTTGTGGCTATTTCTCTGTGTTTACTTCAGCTGCTCATTGAAAACTGAGTCACAATAGCCCGACAGCAACTGAAATGAGATTTTCTGGGCCAATAATAGTCCCTAAATGTGTTACTTTACAGAGCGTCGTCACAATGGCTTACAGTACTAGAGGGGATGTTGTTGGTAGGCAACAACAGAATAGGATGTTCTAGATAAGAGAGGGACTCGGTCTGAGTTGAGATTGAGATCTTGCTTGCATTCTGAGTCAATCCCTCCATGGTGATGACTGGTGATGGACCAGGACAAAAAAGGAGAGAGAAACAGAAAAGAGCTACACAAAAGGGAAAACATCATCATCATTGACCTGAATCTGACGTATCATGTTTTTGGTATAAGAAAAAGGAAATATCTGCAGCATGCCTACACGTATGAATAAAACTATGCAACTCATCCAATGGCCTCTAGATAGAATCAAGTGATGGCACAACGTCTGAAGTGGGCTGCTTAATAAGTAAGTGCTCGACATGTGACAAAGCACACGTCCTAAATGACACCCTATTCCCTTAATAGTGCACTACTTTATAGGGAGTGCCCTATATAGGGAATAGGGTGCCATTTGGGACAGATCAAGAATGTCCTTTAGATGACTGTGGAGACAATAGAGGGTGTAGAGACTCAAGCTGAACAGAACAGAATAACCGGTATCAGATGCAGTCTGCACGGTGTAGCGTGTGATTGCAGCTACAGGCACTGTTCCTTATTGTCTTCGTTCCCCTGGATCTGCAATGCACCACCATCTGGGTGTGCATGTGTGTCTGGGTGTGTGTATGAGAGGGAAACAAGAGAAATAGGTGGGAGAGGGGAGAAGTGGAGAGATGGAGGGAGGCAGAGACAGATGGAGAGAGAGAAGTAGGGGAGAAAAGGAGAGAGAAAAAGAGCGGGAGAATGAGAGATAATGAGAAGATAAAGGAGAGAGGGAGTGGGGCAGAGAGGAGGCGGGAGGGGAGGAGAGGGAGAGAGAGCTAGGAAGTGTGTGAGCAGGATGGTGCTCTCTCCATCAGCATGAGTTTCTGTCGGAGTCAGAGAGCACATCGATAACACCTGAACACTGTAGGGAAGGAGGGATATCCACACACACTGGGGGTCAGTGGAGGGGTCATCCAAGTGTCCAATCTCATGCTGCTGAGAAAGGTTAGATCCTCTGGCAGGGTTCGGTGGGGAAGTATCATTAATAAGTGCACCGGCGCGCGCGTGTGTGTGTGTGTGTGTCTGTGTCTGTGTCTGCATGAGATATTTCCACGCCTGGTGTGTGCTTTCCCTAGATTGTTCTGAAGCCTCACTACCGAATTAGGCTCTTCCTCTCGCTGGATTGATTTTCCGCCTGTGTCGGTAAGCAGGGGGATTGTGGCCTATCGGATCAGCACAGCTCCTCTAAGTTGAATTTGATTGGTATGGATCCCTGGCCCCCCCTCCATGTCAAGGGCACTGTGGATGGTCCGACTCAATGCCCTCCTAACGGGTGCAGATGAGCTGCATACTAAACTACAACAAGGAATGTGACCCTAGTCATAGACTGTTCTCTCTGCTACCGCATGGCAAGCGGTACGGGAGCGCCAAGTCTTGGTCCAAGAGGCTTCTGAACAGCTTCTACCCCCAAGTCATAAGACTCCTGAACATTTAATCAAATGGCTACCCAGACTTTTTTGCACCCCTCCCCCTTCTAAGCTGCTGCTACTCTGTTATTATCTCTGCATAGTCACTTTAATAACTATACCTACATGTACATATTATCCTCAATTACCCCGACTAACCGGTGCCCCCGCACATTGACTCTGTACCGGTACACCCCATATATAGCCTCGCTATTGTTATTTTACTGCTGCTCTTTAATAATAATTATTATTAAAATTATTTAAAAAAGTTTTTACTGCATTGTTGGTTAAGGGCTTGTAAGTAAGCATTTCACTATAAGGCCTACACCTGTTGTATTTGGAGCATGTGTTAAATAAGATTTGAATAGAAGTGCGCTCTGCTGACGTACAACTGACTTAAAGTCTCTCGTCTTTCTGTCTCTCGCTCACGAACACACACACACACACACACACACACACACACACACACACACACACACACACACACACACACACACGTAACTATATCCAATAACGGCCCTAAACGTGCTACTGTATGCCAGACATGATGTGCTATATAAGAGGCTGTAGCTGAGCAAAACAAAACAACATGAGTCTACAACATGGGATCAGTCCCCAGCAAAAAAAAAACACATTTCCTCCTCTGGTATCATTCATATTAACCTCCTGTTGAACTCCAGAGGGGAATAAATCGATACCAACACAACATGCTGCTTCTCTGTGTAGTTAGCTTGAAAGCATCCCGTCGAGTAGCCCCCGGGCCTGTTGAAGACGAGATACTAGATGTAAACAACGTCAACAGCCCTACAGCAATTCATCTTGTGCCTCTCGGCATTGAAAAACTAGCAGCAGTCAATAGAGAGAAGATTTACTGATCTCTAGTAAGTAGTCTGGTAAAGTGCAGTTTGTCAGGCCCCCTCTCTGCTCCGTGCCCTTCTACATTCATCTCAGTCAAGTGGGCAGTGACATTTAGCTCTATTAAGGGAGGTTACTGTCTAGAATGGTGGTGAAGTACTATGTTACCAGTGGCTTTAGTATTCATCGGGGCTAGAATGGCCATAGTAGGACTTGAACCAGCACCTTGTGTTTATCAGCCCAATATCTTAGCTATCACTGCCAAGAGATCCAAAGCCTCAGCGAAAAATATGTAAGCCCAACATGCAACAATGTCAATGATTTTACTGAGTTACAGTTCATACTGTATGAAGAAATCAGTCAATTGAAATAAACTCATTAGGGAGCTGGCCCAGCCAATCAGAATTTGTTTTTCCCCACAAAAGAGCTTTATTACAGACAGAAATACTCAGTTTCATCAGCTGTCCGGGTAGCTGGCCTCAAATGATACCGCAGGTGAAGAAGCCAGATGTGGCGTGGTTACACGTGGTCTGCAGTTGTGAGTCCGATTGGACGTACTTCCAAATTCTCTAAAACGACGTTGGAGGCAGCTTATGGTAGAGAAATTAAGATTCAGTTCACTGGCAACAGCTCTGTTGGACATTCCTGTAGTCAGCATGCCAATTGCACGCTTCCTCAAAACTTGAGATATCTGTGGCATTGTGTTGTGTTACAAAACTGCACATTTTAGAGTGGCCTTTTATTGTCCCCAGCACAAGGTGCACCTGTGTAATAATCATGCTGTTTAATCAGCTTCTTGACATGCCACACCTGTCAGGTGGATTGATTACCTTGGCAAAGGATAAAACGCTCACTAACAGGGATGTAAACACATTTGTGCACAGAATTTGAGAGAAATACATTTTTTATGTTTATGGAACATTTCAGGGATCTTTTATTTATGCTCATGAAGCATTCGATCAAGACTTTACATGTTGCGTTTATATTTTTGTCCGGTATAGCTATGGATGCTGCAGTATTCACAATGTTCTATTCGTATTCAATCTTTGCCATTTGGATTTTGCTTAAGCCACGGGGAGTGTAAAGGTTTGTTCGGTGTTTGTGATTGGACGACAATGCCACTGTATGAATACGTTTTTGACCTAATGCTCTTACGGTCTTAAAACTGCCTCGTGGGCTGATTATTCATTTTAGATTGATCAACACAATTTTGCATATCATGAGAGTTGAATGGAATCATAACAAATGAACAGGCGGTGAGATAAACACTGCCATACTGTAACTAAAAGAGGCAGAAAATGCATATGCAAATGAACTATCTAATGTTATTTAGTTGGAGATGTATCAATTGTTTTCGCCTACTTATGCTCTTCGGTGGCCGCGAAGGCTAAAACAGTCAAATAAGCACACTGCTCAAAAAGACAAGTTTAAAGCATTTACTTGAGTCTCAAGTCAAGCTCCAACTTGTTTACCATCTGCAGCAAGCACAAAGTGCTGTAAACTATGTTAGGAGAAGTGGATGAATACCCAATGGCACCACTAGTTAAAAAGCTGAACTACATAACATACGGTGCATTCGGAAAGTATTCAGGCCCCTTAACTTTTTCCACATTTTGTTAATTAAGTACAGCCTTAATAAAAAATGTATTAAATTAAAAATGTTCCTCATCAATCTACACACAATAACCCATGACGACAAAGGGGAAAAAAATATCATGTATTGAAAAAATGTCAAACTGAAATACCTTACCTATCAGGCCTTTATGGTAGTGTGGCGTGACGGAAGCCACTCCTCAGTAAAAGGCACGACAGCCCACGTGGAATTTGCCAAAAGGCACCTAAAACACTCTCAGACCATGAAAAACAAGATTCTCTGGTCTGATGAAATCAAGATTGAACTATTTGGCCTGAATGCCAAGCGTCACGTCTGGAGGAAACCAGGCACCATCCCTACGTTGAAGCATGGTGGTGGCAGCATGCTGTGGGGATGATTTTCAGCGGCAGGGTCTGAGAGACTCATAAGGATTGAGGGAAAGATAAACAGAGCAAATTACAGAGAAATCCTTGATGAAAACCTGCTCCACAGCGCTCAGGACCTCAGACTGGGGCAAAGGTTCACCTTCCAACAGGACTACGACCCTAAGCACACAACCAAGACAATGCAGGAGTGGCTTCGGGACAAGTCTCTTAATATCCTTGAGTGGCCCAGCCAGAGCATGAATCCAATCGAACATCTCCTGAGAGACCTGAAAATAGCTGTGCAGCGACGCTCCCCATCCAACCTGACAGAGCTTGAGAGGATCTGCAGAGAAGAATGGGAGAAACTCCCCAAATACAGGTGTGCCAAGCTTGCAGCGTCATACCCAAGAAGACTTGAGGCTGTAAACGCTGCCAAAGGTGCTTCAACAAAAGTGGGTGGTAAAGGGTCTGAATACTTTATGTAAATGTGATGTTTCAGCTTTTTATTTGTAATACATTTGCAAAATGTCTAGAAAACCTGTTTTTGCTTTGTCATTATGGGGTATTGTGTGTAGATTGATGAGGGGGAAAAAACTATTTAATCCATTTCAGAATAAGGCTGTAACGTAACAAAATGGGGTCTGAATACTTTCCGAACGCACTATATAGAAAACGATGTGCACATAATAAGGTACAGAACAGATTCATGTAGTATGCCATTAGCAGGTAAAGGAAGCAGGATAAGTCAAGATAATTCGTAGAGAAATATGAAGAGAGCAGTAGTAGTAGGAGTAGTATTAACTATTTCAGTGAGAGCCAGTAAAGGGAACTATCACTGAGGAGAAATAGCATATGTAACCCTACACACACTGTGGGAGGACTTGCTCTCAGAGAGGATGGATCATGGCTCATAGGGGACACTAGGGGGAATCAAAATGGGGCAAAAAGTCAATCGTTTCACGAACTACTTCATGAACTAAAGTAACCCCTGTAATCAAAGCTTAACGCATGTTCAAGATGTCCGCTGATAAGGAGTGGGGAGAAAGCAAAAGGAAACATGGATACGGTGGGTGTGATGAGGGAGTGGTGTGGGACTCGGAGTTGAAGTGGATGTTGAGGAAGTGGCTGAGCAGTGTGTGTGAGTGTACAGTACGTGTGTGTGTGTGTGTGTGTGTGTGTGTGTGTGTGTGTGTGTGTGTGTGTGTGTGTGTGTGTGTGTGTGTGTGTGTGTGTGTGTGTGTGTGTGTGTGTGTGTGCGTGTCCGTGCTCTACTTGCCATTAAAGTTGACAGCTCTGATATGGCTGAGTAGTTCCTTGCCGTCGATGTTGGCCATCTTTGGGCACAGGCCTGGGTATCCATAGCAGAGTTCCCGGTGCATCCGGTGCAGGGCATGGGCCATAGCATACACGGCATCCATCACAAACTGCACCTTCCCCTCCTGCTCGTAGCTCGAGTCCCGACCAACCTTCTCCAGACCTGGGCGAAAGGAGGGGAAACCGATGGACAGTTAGCTACACTGTGGAGGAAGACATCCAAGTGTCTATTTGTCAAAGATGCAAAATGTACAACATTATATTATAATGGCATTTCCGTGAGAGAGAAAACACTGCCCGTGGTCCCACTGTTCTTGAACAAACACAAACATCTACAGTGACACACACACACACACACTTTACTTCTAACGCAGTCGAATGTGTGCTTAGGTAACGGATAGCATCATTAGCATCATTAGCTCATAAAGAGGCGAAAGCACAAACTCCTTCATCCATAAACATGAAAATCACTAATTGATTATGATGCCTTTCTACCGTTTTCATCAAAGTTATTCAACCGGAACGGCAACAGAAAATGGAAAAGGGTGGATTTTCAGAAGCAACTAATTTTTTATTGAATTCTTTCAGCTTATAACTCAGCTTTTTCCTCAGTACAAGCCTTCTGGGGGGAGAAAAAGCAAAAAGATTGTAAATAAAAAAAAACATGCCCGGGCTAGGTGAATTAAGAAGAGTCCTCAATCAATACGCGTGTCTGTGTAGAATTAATAGGCTCAGGAGAAGGAAATCCAATTGAGTTTTATAGCGGCTTCCACACAGCAGGCAAAGTTGCACGTGAAGGTGATGCATTAGCAGGAGCAGGACACACACACACAAACACACACACCTGGTTATTCCATATGAAGGATACGGTCCAGTAAAAGGTATGGATGCCGACTTCCCAAGAGACCAACTAAGAAGGACTTTGTGGGCCCGCTTACGCCATCATAGAAATCAGCCTCAACAGTTAAAAGCCACTCAAATCAGAAGTATTGCTTCACCCAAGGTCCGGAGCCATCCAGTCGATCACTCAGTAATCCCACCAGGTGTAGTCACTGACTACAGAGGAACTGACTCAGTTTATCCCAAATAGCCTCTGTGAGTTTATCCTAATCGGAGAGAGCTCCCAGTGCCTTGAGCTTATAACATAAAGAAGCAGTCCTCTGACATAACCCAGGCCAGTAAAGAAACACTGGGGACGGGCGCTGAGCCATCAGACTCAATCTGAATCCTATCCTGGCTTTGACTTGACAAGCTGGAGAGATAGCTACTGTATCACTACGAAGCCCCAGGCACACAGCATAAACCATACAATCACACACACATACAGTCACACACACACACACAGCAGGCGTACAGTCCAGCCAACCATATAATCACCCTTTTGAGCTCCTAATAAAGAAAATGGCATCCTATTCCCTATATTGTGTACCCATAGGGCTCTGGTCAAAAAGTAGGGCACCATATAGGGAATAGGGTGCCATTTCAGGCGCAAGCATGGTGGACTAGATACCTTCTGCATTCCCTCTACGGTTGGTGGAGCTACTGCCGTTACATGAAACAATGCTTTTACATTTCCTTCAATTGCATCATTACAGTTAATTCCCTCCCTAGCTGACTGGCTGGCAGGGTGAGGTGCAGCAGTCGTCATGTGTCTGTCCTCGTCTGTCCCAGCCCTGTCACACACACACACGTATGCACGCATCTACACATGTACAGTAAATACAGGGTACATACATATGCACACACTCGCTCTCTCTCTCACACACACACACACACACACACTGCAGCCGTTCCCTTCCCCATCACAATCACTGTCAGCTCAGACGATGGCAGCCCCAGCCCTGCTAAAGGAAGTTTGCCCGTTCTGCTGTGCTTTAATAATCTGGGAGAACACAGGCGGAAGGCAGGAGAATTTGCATAGCTCATTGTGACTGTAATAATAAGCCTGGCTGTAGAGGCAGATGTTTGTTCTCTTACAAACTTGCACACACACACACACACACACACACACACACACACACACAGAAACGTGCACAGTCACGCACCCACACACACATAAACAGCATGCTAGCAGTTACCATACACTTCCAGTCATTGCGCTAACACTAGTTAGCGACTTCCTTCAAACTACATGCAG